>NC_089842.1:229194575-229494575 GCF_035609145.1 Eleutherodactylus coqui
GCTCTGTTCTCGGGGGCCTCTCCGGCATGTCCCATACTGCAGTACTGGCTCTAAACAGCAGATGGCACCATTGTAAAATCGTAGAAAGAGAAAGCCCCCCTAGGAAACTTTGAATCCAAAATTGGATTGCAAAGGGTTAATTGCCAAACTGCTCTGGTCCTAATTTAAGTAAATAAAGGTTATTTTTTAATCCTATTTTGTGAAGAAATTTTGGAGGTAATTAGGATTTTTTCTGCCTTCTGTGATTCTTTTGAGTCCATGGAAGTGCATTCATTTTCACTGATCCGTTCCCACTAGCGTATATTCATTCACCCGCGTAAAAAAGACTGCAGCATGCTCTATCTTACTGCGTGTTACGTGCGATAGAGCCCAATTGTTCTCTATGGGTGTGTATGAAAACGCTGTACATACATAATTACATTGTATACGTGCGACATTTTACATGCATGTTGCTAGGAAACAAAGCAAGGAAAGTACAAAAAAAAAAAAAGAATCCAGGAAGCCGATGCAGGACAGCGTACATGTGATACATACGCAGGCATAAGTGATCACAGTCGTGGTGATCACAGCTCCGCACGCCGGTAAAGCGCGGCATTTTATACGCAGCATATGCTCGCGTGAGCCCGTCGCTATGGCAACCAAAAGCATTTTTTGGTATAAGATAAAAAGTTTATTAACTTTTTAAAAAAAAAATAGAAAAACATAAATTAAAATCTTAAATCTGGTATCAGCGTAATGGTACTGACCCACCGAACAAAACGTATATGTCCGTTTTACTGTACAGTAAACGCTGTGAAAAGTACGCCCACCAAAAATGTCGCGATTGCATTTTTTTTTTCATTTCTACCCACTTAAAATGTTTTTAAGCATTTCCGTACATTGTATGGTACAGTAAAAAAATTCTACCAAAAACATCCCCTTCTACGGCTCTGTCAATGGAAAAATAAAAAAGTTCTAGCTGCGAAGGCGAGAAAAAAATAAACAAAACTAAAGTGCCTAAAATTGTAGCACGTCTCCATTCTGGTCTATATTCAGAGTAAGTCAGGACTAGAGATGAGCGAACCTACTCGGCCACGCCCCTTTTTCACCCGAGCGCCGCGATTTTCGAGTACTTCCGTACTCGGGCGAAAAGATTCGGGGGGCGCCGTGGGTGAGTGCAGCGGGGAGTGGGGGGGAGAGGGAGAGAGAGACGGCCCCCCTGTTCCCCGCTGCTACCCCCGCTCCGCCACGCCTCCCCCCGCCCCCCCCCCCCCCGAATCTTTTCACCCGAGTACGGGAGTACTCGAAAATCGCGGTGCTCGATCAAGTAATTACTCGAAACAAGTATATTCCCTCATCTCTAGTCAGGACCAATTGGGCCAGCGAAGGAAGCCCCATATATGGATGAGTCCTGGGGCAAATACCCCTCAGGCCCATTCTATAATAATAATGGAGGTTGATATCATCTCCTTCCCACTCCGTTTATATTCATGTGGATGTTACAAGATGGCTTTTCAGATCTCCCAGCCAGCCTTTCAGACAACATTAATGGCTTCCCTCCAGATCTACATCCTTATCTAACCGGGGACAGATTAATTTGTCTTGTAGACACTTCATGCTATAAGCTAAAATCAGAGACCTGTACGTCCAACGCATGTGACATAATGATGAAAGATAGCACACATCTTATGGAGACCGCTCCCGTCCAGCCACCTGCTTACACTCCCAAATTAATTCTTCCTGTCTTTTTCTGTTCCCGTGGATAGTAAAAAAAAAATCTAATTATAATTCTGGGAACCAAATTATATAGAACTAATAATTAGATTCTCCTCAAAGGCTGCTGGGTAATGTAATACTCTTCTGTACCGCAGTACTGGTATTACCACTGCCCTATGCAGAAGAGACTATGCCATTCCAATAGCGGCATCTGGATGCAAGGCGATCAAAAAAGTGGAAAAATTCCTCCACAAGCAGCAGTTTTCTAATGATCTTTTTGCACTGCAGCTAATCTGAACAAGTACAGCTTCAGTGTAAATCATGGTGGAGGAGGGACAGCATGGGAAGCACAGGTACTACCATAAGTGAGTGGAGGAGCTCCCAGTTCTCTCCACAAAAAAGACTTAGCAACACCACCTGCTCTGATAGGAGCGCAATGCACTAGACTTAAGCTCCACCCACTCAGTGATGCAGATGTTGACATGAGTAGCCATCACCGGCCCTGAAGACTAGGTTAAACTAGGGTAAGTGTCGTGTTGAAGCTCCATTCCCCGTATGGCACACCTCACATCAATGAGAAGGAAGGGGTCTGCATAAATAGTGCGGTGGTCACCGCCTTAAAGGACAGGGGGTTTAGGAAGTACCAACAGAAGGTGCAGGAGTAAAAGCTGACTGTAGCAGCTACTACAGCAGATGAAGGAGAAGTATCCAGATGGGTCCAAAAAACAAGTGAGGCCCAGTTAGTCAGTAGGCCTTGTGGTGGGGCCTAGCAGTAACCCTCGGCTGGGATGTCACTGGTTGAACAATCAGAGAGGACAGGCCATGTGAGGACCAACTTCAAGCAACAGAAGTTCTGAGTGTGATAGAGTTCTACATAAGGCCACTTGTACATTTGTGAAGTGCGTTTGGGACCATGATGACTGCAGGGTCAAACAACCAGCCAACCAGAGTCCAGATGACCAGGGCAGACGGTGAGAGGAAATGGCCACAGATGACCAATGAGGCCCAGAACATCAGTGTATAGGAAGAGAGAGAGTCTTCTATCCTGTGGTGACCAAGTCTATCCAGAGTCGACAGGTGAAAATTGGTGTGGAGTTGGTGGTTGGAGACTCAGACTCAGTCTTGTGCCATATATCGAAAGAATGCATGCCAAGAGTCATGTGCGCCTGAGCGAACCCACAGCTGGAAATCATCCTGCAGGACTAAGGAACCACGTAAGAGATTAGAAAAGAGTTTTTAGTTGCATTGCATGAACTATGTTGCCTTCGTCTGCCCAGTGTGGCACTATTACAACACCACTCCTGCATTACTCCAGTAGACAATGTAGCTATGAGCTGTAACAGGCGGGTGGTACGTGCCCAGTGATGGCGTGGTGATGATAGACGGAGGTCGAGGCGGCACATTTTTATCAAAACCAACTTTACTGACTAGGAACGGTATTTACATTGTTACGCTCCAGAGGAGGGTTCAGATACTTAAACGTTGTATGATAACTCAATCTAAACTCTCCTAAATCAACAGTCCTCAATCACTCATTATTTGTTCTGTGTTCTCATTATCCGGTGTAACGTAGCGGTTCCAACATCGTCTTCAATTCTCTTCCTGATGGCAGTGGCGAGGCACCTGATAAGTTATATGCATTTACGGCATAACTGTTACATGCGTGTTCTTTTCTGAAGGCCCCAACCTCTCATGCTCCGTAAGAGCTGTGGTCTTCAGTCCTCGCATCACATCAGTCCTCACCTACCTCCTCCTAACCAGGGGCCTTGCTCTTCCCTTACATTCTCTTATATGGAATAGCAAACAGGTTACATAATATCACACATATTACAACATAACCACTACAATAGGGCGCCAAACAACAATTACACTAACGATATTTTTTTTCATATGTCCCTTGAAATCCTACACTGGCCAGAAATTTTGCACAGTCCCAGAGAATAATTGCACTCACGCAGACCATACTTGGTGTCCATAATGTTGTCAGTCACTTTAGTCCCCCAGGTCATCAGAGCTTGTTGGTCTAGCAGTGTCATCTTCTTCTGCCCTGAGTCGTCAAAGCTCGCTGGTGGACTCTCTGGGTCAAAGACCCTGTTGCTTAAGCCCTCTCCTGGAAGCTCCCCAGCATAGGGAAACTGCCTGCTGAATGGCGTGGAATAGGCCTCCGCTACTTTAAGAGTCCTGGCTGGTGAGTGCTGCAGTGACAACAGAGCTGTCTGCTTCCTGCAAAAATCAATTCAGAGAACAGTTGATCAGTGGTGGACCCAGGTGGCAGACCCCTACTGATCTACTATCGATGAGCTATCCTAAGGAAATAACATCAATAGTTTACAATGAGGCTACCCCTTTATCCTCTTAAAGAAGAGCTAAACAAAGTCAAGAAGCTGTTCTACCAAGCAACACCTCACTCTTTGGGTCTTTGGACAATGACTTAGGTATCCACCGATGAAGAGACCTGTCATGACTTTTTGTCTTATCAGCACAGGTATCCTGATCCTCAATGTGAAATGCCATAGGCATGGATAACTGTACTCAAGAATGACTAAAGAAAGTTTACATGACCCTTCAGACTGTGATCACACGGTACAAGAATCCTGTGTGGGCACCAATTATGTTTCTTGAAGGTAAACGTCTTCTAAAAGCCCAACTTCTGCCTTATCTATAAGCCTTGGGTTCTTCAAACAATGGCCACCAAAATAGCCTTTGATGAAAACCTTTCATATAATGTTTGTCTTCATTAGCATCTGTGACACTTCAGATTGGTGACCATGGGGTCTAGGAAGCCCATGTAGGCATTGGTTATGTTTTGTGAAGGCAGATGTCCACTAAGAGCTCAACTTCCGCTCTATTTATGAACCTTGCTGTTCTCAATCAGTGGCCTTTGATGAATACCTTCCATGTGGTCTTTGCCTTCATTACCATTTGTCATGCCAAGACTTTTGTTGATGACAGGAATCCAGGTGGGTACCCTTACCTACCCCATCTGGTTACCAACGGAATGCACAGTTGGGCTCCCTTCATCCATCATTGTTGAGTTTGATCAATCGAGATGTCGGGATGTCAGAACAGCGAGAACAGAGGCCCTTATTACCAAAAACGGCATAACCGGGAAAAAGAGGTCCAACAGAGGACACATGTTGTGATAAACAGACCAAAACGCGTTGGTATTTGATCATAAGAAGCTTCATGTCCAAAAAACGCACAAAAAAACCTGCTTGAGACTTTTATATGTTTTCTCAAAGATATTTAGTCGGAACGTTATGTTCGTGACCCACATGATGGAAGGGGGAGGGGTACTTTGTGGATCAGAGGGAGAATCCTCTCTCTTTTTGCATCTCCCCCGTCCCTCCAGCCTTCTGTGGCAGCGATAAATGATCTGTGTCTGCCTGGAACTTGAAGACACATTTTGACAACACAGCAAATGTCTCAAGATTGAAGTTCACAGCACAAGATGAATGTCTTCCTATCGCCCCTATTATAAATGGCGTTGTTCAGTGGTAGTGCCAGCTTGCTTCTGTTCTGCTCGTCCTCAGCTCTTAAATATTTATCTTCCCTCGCTGTTACACAACGGCTTTACATAACTGATAGATATGGGTGAGGGGCATCACTAGAGCCTTATGGGCTGTGGGAGAAATGTTGGACCACAATCTATTATTCCTGGCCAGCCTTATGTCGCATGATGCCTTCTGTAGTGCCTTCCCTACCACCCATGGAAAACTGCCATGCAGTGTATCATGTAATGCCTAAATAAACATGCCATATAGCGTGGCACACAAATGACAGTTCTACAGTGTGGCACAAGAGGTGGTAGGAATTCTGCGGAAGGAGGGGGTCAGGAGCACATAAGGTGGCAGGAGTTCTGTGGTGGGCCAAGGTGCAAAAAGTAGGTTGCAAGGGCTCTGTGGAACAGTGGCCACAAATGGATACAATTGTACTTGATGTTAATGCAAGAAGAGGTTGCATTAAGAGGATGAGGGCAGGCACTGACTGTTGCTTGGGGTCAGTAGAGTTCTACTTGACATTATGGGCCTGTTCCTTTGATCTAGGTGAATCTATATGATCCCCAATGGAAGTAACACTAGTAGAACCCAGATAGTGTGTGGGGGTCCAACAGTGGAGGTGGATTAAGAGATGGAGCACATGTAGCAGTCAACAATAACAGTCTGTACTTGGCAGCTGATTCACCTCTACAGTCTCGATTACTTGTCGCAGAGTTTTAAAACATTGCAGTACAGTCTCAATACTTGGCAATGCTGACTCCAGAACTCGACAACACTGTCTCAGCCATGCTAGATCAAGTTACAGTCTCTTTAGTTACTCACAGTCTCTACAGCTACTCAACAGGCCTGGAATTACTCCATGGACACTCTCAACAGCTCACAATGGTTTGTATTTACAGTTTCTTAATGGTGGACTTCCACTCACTTAGCAATACAGTAGGTCCTGCCTGTCCAACTAACCGGTCTCTTTCAGCTCTGACCGGGAGGCTCTAGGGCTTTCCACAGCTATCTCGCACAACCTCTTCCACGACAGGCTCACGACTCAAGCCACATACAAACGTGTTGCTGACTCTACTTTGGAGGTCAACACAACAACATCTTGCGTGCCACAAAACAGGCTGCCACTAATGGCGGTCACCGAGTATCTGTTACCTGCATCTGAGATCAGAAAAGACTTGACACAGGATATAGCAATTAATGTTCCTGTATTTCCAGGATAGTTTTATAGGTAAGCTAAAATACTTTATCCAAAGTAGAGTTCCCCTCGAAATAGTGATACAATATGGCGTTTACTATACCTTTAGAATCAGTCTTCGAAGATTGGCATTAGGCTGTACCAGTGTTATGTTCAGCCCATTTGGGCAGCAGTGGGTTAAACAGCTGATATTTTATTGTGAAATGATTTTTCTGTGACCTTAAAAGGAGTCAGGGTGTCTTAAGAATATATAGCCAAACTTAGAGCAAATACTTCTGTCTTAAAAGGCAGAAGAAAAGAGAGAATATAACAGAGTAGTGGGAGGGGGGCATTATATTTTGTGACTATTGAGAGAGCCGGGAGGCTATAATTAGCAGAAGGAAGACGAGGGTGATTACTTCCAAGATTATATTCTCAGGCAGATGGTAGAGAGAGATTCTAGTTTATCTGTGCCATCAGTGCTGTTACACTGTAGCAGCACCCAGCTCTGCACCAGTGATACCTGAGAGCATCAGCGTGGCCCCCTTAGTGTCTCAGGGCCACAGGACAGATGTGTTTTATTTACAGATACAGTACAAATTGAACAATTAAAGGGGTTGTCCCGCGCCGAAACGGGTTTTTTTTTTTTTCAATAGCCCCCCCGTTCGGCGCGAGACAACCCCGATGCAGGGGTTAAAAAAAAAAACCGGACAGTGCTTACCCGAATCCCCGCGCTCCGGTGACTTCTTACTTACCTTGTGAAGATGGCCGCCGGGATCTTCTCCCTCGGTGGACTGCAGGTCTTCTGTGCGGTCCATTGCCGATTCCAGCCTCCTGATTGGCTGGAATCGGCACGTGACGGGGCGGAGCTACGAGGAGCCGCTCTCCGGCACGAGCGGCCCCATTCAGAAAAGAAGAAGACTGGACTGCGCAAGCGCGTCTAATCGGGCGATTAGACGCTGAAAATTAGACGGCACCATGGAGACGGGGACGCTAGCAACGGAACAGGTAAGTGAATAACTTCTGTATGGCTCATAATTAATGCACAATGTACATTACAAAGTGCATTAATATGGCCATACAGAAGTGTATACCCCCACTTGCTTTCGCGGGACAACCCCTTTAATGTTTACATTTTCCCAGAATGCACTGCACGCCTGTATACATGTTTATGCCTTACCCTACTATGCCCTTCCAAGAAATACATTTGAACAGCTCAGGACAACAAGGTGCACCAGAATATGAATATTTGGTACAAACGGATCCTCCAAGCCATTACTTGTCAATACTGGTAAATCATAGAGGGATACTTTTACATAGACTTCTATTGAAATCTTAGCAGGAGGTGAAGTTGGCTACTTCCTCTTCTACTGATGTCACCAGGAGGGGAAGAGAGCTGCTTCCTCTCATACTGATGTGTCTAGGGAAAGTTAACTACTTTCCCCTTACAGACGCAACTGGGAGAATAACTTAACTATTTCCTGTCTTATTGTTTTCATTTATTGATATGACCAGAAGAAGTTAGCTACTTCCTATTTTGAGAAAAGTTAAAGGGGTTGTCCCGCGCCGAAACGGGTTTTTTTTTTATTCAATAGGCCCCCCGTTCGGCGCGAGACAAACCCAATGCATGTGTTAAAAAAAAACCGTTTAGTACTTACCCGAATCCCCGTGCTGCGGCGACTTCTTCCTTACCTTAGCAAGATGGCCACCGGGATCTTCACCCACGATGCACCACGGGTCTTCTCCCATGGTGCACCGTGGGCTCTGTGCGGTTCATTGCCGATTCCAGCCTCCTGATTGGCTGGAATCGGCACACGTGACGGGGCGGAGCTACGAGGACCAGCTCTCCGGCACGAGCGGCCCCATTCACCAGGGAGAAGACCGGACTGAGCAAGCGTGTCTAATCGGGCGATTAGACGCTGAAATTAGACGGCACCATGGAGACGAGGACGCTAGCAACGGAACAGGTAAGTGAATAACTTCTGTATGGCTCATAATTAATGCACAATGTACATTACAAAGTGCATTAATATGGCCATACAGAAGTGTATAACCCCACTTGCTTTCGCGGGACAACCCCTTTAAATACTTGAGCTGTTACTGAAGTAACAGGTGAAGTTAGCTACTTCCTCCTCTGCTTCTGGCCTCTCTCACACAAGCGTATTGTCATTGCGCATCATGCATGCAATTTTGTGCACGCAACACATAATACCAATGGCCCATCCATTTCTATTGGGCCACTCACACTTAGGTTTCTTTCACGCACACTCGTGAGAAAAAATTTCGGCATGCACTATCTTGGAGCATATTACGCAGCAAATGTGCATGTCATTACGTACTTGCTGCATGCTCATGCACGGCCTGCCACTACCTATGGCTCTGTGAGCCAAGCCTCTGCCTGACATATCTCTGATGGATAAATATTTGGTCACTGGTATCATGACACCCAGGAGTTCGGAATTGTGACGCTAAGCCTCTGATTGGGTATAGCGGTCAAGTGACTTCTGGTGATATCATCTGCCGCAACAAACACCAGCACCACAGCAGGGCTGCAGTGCTGGATTGCGGTGGCCGAAGACAGTCCAGACTGGGGGATGTGAAACTCATTGTCACCGAGGGCCACATCAGCATTATGGTGCTTCAAAGGGCCGTTTATAACTTTTAGACTGTATTTTAAAGGATATATTAAAAAGGGGGGAGGGGGGAACAGATGGACCAGAGCCAGGTTCTAGTTGTTATCATGCGACGGCTGGTTGTCCGGCTGCCGGGGGCGCAGGTAGCTGGTCGTCGCAGTGCGCACGCTCGTGGGTTCGGACGGTGACGTGCACGCGCGTCTGTGTGTGCAGCTCTATGCACGAGCCCATGGTTATGGGATCCTGCTGGGAGGTGTTGCCTCCCTCTCTCTGCCCCTGGGTGGAGTCTTCTGTTTATAAGGCTGGCAGTGAGGTCCATTCACTGCCAGTTATTGGTTTCTGCCAGTGTGTTTGTATCCTGCCTCTGTCAGTTTCCTGTTGTCAGCTTGTTTGCTATTTCTGCCAGGTTATCCCATCTGCCTCGGTCTGCTTGTATTTTCTGTTGGTTTTCTTCATCTGCCTTTCCTGTCGGTATTCTACCCTGTTCCATCTTGGTACGCCAGCGTCCCTCCTTGGTCCCTGGCGAGAGCAGGGACTGCCGCCCAGTTGCCCGCCTGGGGTTAGCCAGGAGTGGAGGCAAGTAGGCAGCGACAGGGGTTGCGGGTAAGTTTTAGAGCAACCCAGGCTGGCGTATCATCGGGTAGGATACCCTAACATAATAACTGGCCCTTAAAACTGCCCAGTGGGTTTTTGTTTTTGCTCTGCAATGGAGACCAGGAGCGTCCTTGCTAATCAGTTGCAGGATCTAGTGGACGTGATCCAAGACCTGTCCGGTCGTATGGTGGCCCAGGAACAGCGGGTGTTGGCACAAGTTCCTGCTGCCCCATCTATCCCTGAGCCCAAGTGTCCTCTCCCGGAGGTGTTTGCCGGGAAGAGAAGCAAGTTTTTCAGCTGGCATTTAGACTATATTTCCGTATGCGGCCCAGATCCTCCGGCTCAGAGTCCGAGAAGGTGGGATTGATTATGTCCCTACTGTGGGGTTTCCCCCAGACATGGGCCTACTCCCTACCCGAGAGTTCGGCTTGCCTGCAGTCTGTTGATTAGTTTTTTCGGGAACTAGGAGGTAACCCCGGACCGGGCGGGGTTAGCAGTGTCTCACCTCATGGCTTTGTGTCAGGGGCAGCAGTGTGCTGAAGACTATTGCTCTAAGTTTAGACAGTATGCCAGTGAAACCTCCTGGAACGATGGTGCCCTCAAAGATGTGTTTTTGGTGGATCTTTCTGATGCTGTCAAGGATCTAATTATTTCCCATGCCGCTTCCGTAATACTTAAAGGGGTTGTCTCGAGGAAGCAGTGAAATTTTTTTTTTGCCCAGTCCCCCTAATTAAGCCTACATTACTAAGCCCCCCTGTAAATGACTTTTCTAGCTGGTTTGTACTTACAGTTCCAGCGTTTCAGCAACTTATAAAAAGTTTCCCCAAGATGGCCGCCAGCTCTTTTCCCGTCGCTTGCTGTAGCCCGACGTGCGCGCTCCCGAGACGCTACCAGCTGTGTCTCCCTTACAACCAGACGCCCCGCAGCTGCCGACTGGACCCCGGGATTGAACGCGGCCGACCAGTCACCCACCGCCAGGCAGCAGGTAACCGGCGCTAGCCCCCGGCTCCCCCGCGCTAGCCCCCGGCTTCCCCGCGCTAGCCCCCGGCTCCCCAGCGGTAGGCCCCGGGGCCCAGCGGTAGACCCCGGCTCCCCAGCGGTAGGCCCCGGCTCCCCAGCGGTAGGCCCCAGCTCCCCAGCGGTAGGCCCCGGGGCCCAGCGGTAGGCCCCGGCTCCCCAGCGGTAGGCCCCGGGGCCCAGCGGTAGGCCCCGGGGCCCAGCGGTAGGCTCCGGGGCCCAGCGGTAGGCTCCGGGGCCACAGCGGTAGGCTCCGGGGCCACAGCGGTAGGCCCCGGGGCCCAGCGGTAGGCTCCGGGGCCCAGCGGTAGGCCCCAGGGCCCAGCGGTAGGCTCCGGGGCCCAGCGGTAGGCTCCGGGGCCACAGCGGCAGTAAGTCACGCGTCACCCCCGTTGTCCGTCACCCATCACTTACCTGGGCGGCTGGGCTGGGCGGCTCTGCTGGGCTGGGCTGCTGGGCTGGGCTTCTCGGCTGGGCGGCTGCAGTTTCTGCACCTTCCTCTAACAGAGGATGGTACAGAATGGCCGCTCCAGCGCGCTCCCGAGAAGATACAGCTCATCTGCGCATGCGCAGAAGAGCTGTAGCGGCTAGCAGGCTGAAGCGGCTCGTGCTCAGAGCAGAAGGCCGGACTGCGCAAGCGCGTCTAAAAAAGCAAGCCGCCAGCGAATTTAGACGGAACCATGGAGACGAGGACGCCAGCAACAGAGCAGGTAAGTGAATAACTTCTGTATGGCTCATATTTAATGCACAATGTACATTACAAAGTGCATTAATATGGCCATACAGAAGTGTATACCCCCACTTGATTTCGCGAGACAACCCCTTTAATGAGGTGATGGAATTGGCAGTGAAGGCTGACAGGAGACTGAGATCCAAAGAAAAGGAACGTCAGGCCTGTAAAACTAGAGAATCCTCCAGACCCGCTCCCACTTCTCCCATGCCAACTCCTGGGGCCGAGCCTATGGAAGTGAACCAGCTACGTCACGCCGGGGAACGGCGATGGTTCCAGATGACTCACCATCTTTGCCTCTGCTGTGGGAAAGCCAGACATCGGTTAGCAACCTGTCCACAGAAGCAACGACGACATCAGTCTAAACCGGCGTAAAACTACAAATGCTAGGCGATTGTCGGGAGGATCGCCCAGGATCACAGGTACTCCCTTAGCTGTTGGTGCCTTGTCACATTAGCTTCCGGGGGTGCGAGAGGGCAGATGGTTTGTGCCAGAGACCTTACGTCTCAGAGTCATTGAAGAATCTCACTCGTCGGTTTTCGCAGGCCATCCGGGGTGCCGGTGAACTCTGAATCTTTGTTCTAGACACTTCTGGTGGCCAGGCATGTCTCAGAAGATCCGCGACTTTGTTAGGGGATGCTCTGTCTGTGCACGCAATAAAAGTTGGCGGCTTCCTCCGGAGGATCCACCGATACCGTTACCGGTACCTGATCGCAGTTATCGGTAGATTTTATCACTGATCTACCGGAATTCCAGAAGTTCACCACTATCTTAGTGGTTGTCGACCGGTTCTCAAAGATGGCACATTTCGTGGCGTTAAAGAAGCTACCTCCGGCAATAGATTTTGCCAAGATTTTTGTAAAAGAAATCATTCGCCTACATGGGGTTCCCGAGAACATTGTATCTGATCGCGGTGTTCAGTTTGTTGCGCAGTTTTGGCGAGCCTTCTGCAGAAACCTGTAAACGTCGCTTTCCTTCTCGTCAGCGTTCCACCCGCAAACTAATGGTCAGACTGAGCGGAAGAACCAGGATTTAGTGCAATATTTACGGTTGTTTGCTAACGAAAAGGCTCATCAGTGGGCAGAATTCCTGCCGTTGGCAGAGTTAGCGCTAAACAACTGCACTTGTTCTTCACTGGGGTATCTCCATTCCTTTGCGTATACGGTCAGCATCCTCGCTTCCTTACAGCTATTTCTACTCCATCTGTCTGTCCTGCAGCTGATGTTGCCACAGATGTGCTGCAGGGGGTATGGAAAGAGGTACAGAAGAACCTGGAAGCAACAGGGGGCTCGTATGCAGTTGCGTAGTGGGAGGAGTCTGTCAGTATCTGAACCTTACAGGATGGGACAGAAGGTATACCTGTCTTCTAGAAATCTCAAATTGAAGGTTCCGTCTTTGAAACTGGCGCCGCGTTACATAGGTCCCTTTGTCATCACGCGTGTAGTGAATCCGCTCGCCTATGAACTGGATTTGCCAGCTTCATGGAGGGTTCACATGGTTTTCCATAAGTCTTTATTGAAACCTTTCGTCCCTTCGGTGATGAGTTTGACACGTGCTATAGAGAGAATGTTCTCCGGTAAGCGGACAACCCCTTTAATTATACAAGGAGGGGATGATATGAATTTACATCAAGACTAACCAGGTGGCTGGGATAGCTGGATGACGGCACGTATAGTGGCAGAAATGTGTCTTTAGTTCCCCTTCTGTTCATTTTGAGGACTTTGCTCGCAGATTTTTTATATCCCCCCGGCGTGATGAGCGCAGGTAATATTTTGACATTCGTCATAGCGGGCGGACATGATGAATGCCGGAGTTGAGTATATCTGGAGATAGCAGATGAGACATCGTCCCCTGTGCTGATGGAGACAGCCTCTTTAATCCCCTGATAAGATGACACGTTATAACTCAGACTTTATAGAGTTTGCTTTGGATTCTGTTGCAGTGCAGCTGCAGAATATAATCTTGGTCTACGACACTAGACCGCTGCGCATGGCAGCCATGATCCCAAGCGGTCACAATAGGAGACAATTCACAGACATTGATTCCGCTAATGTTCTCTTCTAACATATCGCATGATAATTAATAATAGCTAAAAATGGAATTCCCTTTAAAATGTGATGTAGGGGATTTCAGTGCTTCACCATTTGATACTGCGGGATCTAGCTGGAAATGCCACTTGCTGATTATCATGGCTGATCACAGTTTCTACACTCAGCATACAAGAGAAGAGACACTGTGTATACGGGAGGAGCGCTCTTGTAAAACCAATCCGCCTTGTCGTTCTGATGTAAACCCCATCCTGCAGTTCCATCTCAGGCAGATATGTAAATGATGAGAGTTGTAGTGATTAGATGAACGGTCTTGTCATCGGAGGCCCTAAAAGTGTTTCCCCCCTTGTCCCATAAAAGGCTCTCGGAGGCTCCTAGTTACGGTATACTACCCTTGATACGCCAGCCCGGGTGCCCTAGATCTCACCCACAACCCCTGTCCCTGCCTACTTGCCTCCACTCCTGGCTAACCCCAGGCAGGCAACTGGGCGGCGGCCCCTATTCTCACTAAGGACCGAAAAAGGGACGCTGGCGTACCTGGATGAAAGGGTAGAATACTGACAGAAAAGGCAGATGTAAATAACCAACACGAACAATACTAAGCTGAACTAAGGCAGATGGTAAAACCTGGCTGATAATAGCAAAGTATGGCAGACAAGCTGACAGAAGCAGGAGACCAACAGAGGCAGACTAGCTAGCACACTGAGGGAAACCAATAACTGGCAGTGATTGCAAGTCTCAGCCTGACCTTTAAACAAAAGCCTCCGCCCAGGGGCGGAGAGATGGAGACAGCCAACTCCCAACAGAACACAGCCAAAAGGGAGCTTGTGCATGGCGGCTGCACTCACAGGTGCACGGCGCCGTGCACCACCACCAGCACGCTGGCCAGGCACCTGCGCCCCCGGCAGCCGGACAACAAGCCTGGGGGATGCGCCCCGCACAGCGCCGCCCCGGGAGGACCAGCAACCGCCGCATGGTAACACTCCTTGTGTGTAGTGACCTCTTCTTCCACTTATGTAGAGCTTGTTGACCACTAGACGCCTCTACGAGGCAGAGAAGAGATTTCACCCCGTTACCAGAGTCTGAGAAGGGCGCATTGTTGGGATGTGAGAATCTGAATAGTCGTATCGACGAGTTGTCCCCCATCGGGCCATTCTGTCCAGACTGTTAGGGTGTGTTGGGACCAGTGGAGGGCATACAAGGTGACCGGCTCAGGACGCCCCCTACAGACCACCAGTAGAGAGGATAGTCTGACCAGACTGTTAGGAGATGTTGGGACCAGTGGATGTGTGAGGGGACACAGTGTGACCAGGCTCAGGATGCCTCGACAGACCACCAGTAGAGAGGAGCGTCTGATCATCCGACAAGCACCAGCAGCTCCAACTGTTTCATTGTCTGTCATCCAGAGACAAGGGGTGCCATTGTTACAGGCAGCAGTAAAGCATGGTAGAAAACAGTCAAATAATGAGTGTCTGCAAGCAGCAGTGAAGCATGGTGGTGAGCAGTACAATAATGTGTGCCTGCAGGCAGCAGTGAAGCATGGTGGAGAGCGGTACAATAATGTGTCTGCAGGCAGCAGTGAAGCATGGGGAAGAGTGGTACAATAATAAGTGTCTGCAGGCAGCAGTGAAGCATGGTGGAGAACAGATATAATAATGAGTGTTTGCAGGCAGCAGTGAAGCATGGTGGAGAGCAGTACAATAATGAGTGTCAGCAAGTAACGATGAAGCATGGGGAAGAGCAGTACAATAATGAGTGTCTGCAGTCAACAGTGAAGCATGGTGGCGAGCAGTACAGTAATTAGTGTCTGCAGATAGCAGTGAAATATGGTGGAGAGTGGTACAATAATGTGTCTGCAGGCAGCAGTGAAGCATGGTGGCGAGCAGTACAATATTGAGTGCTGCAGACAGCAGTGAAGCATGGTGGAGAGCGGTACAATAATGTGTCTGCAGGCAGCACTGATGCATGGTAGAGAGCGGTACAATAAGGCTGCCTGTCCACGGGCGTTATTGAATTGTGTTCCTCTCGGCGATAATTTGTCCGTGGGGAACGCAATGCACGCTTTTAACAGCGTTGCTATGGAAAGCGCAGCCCCCTGTCCAAGAGCGGAGAATCATAGCGGGCGGCAAATTGCCGTGATTCTCAGCGGTCAGTCTATCTGTCAGATAGGCTGAAAGCGGAGATCCATCTGCCGGCTCCTACTCAAGCAGTAAAGCATGTTGGAGAACTGGTACAATAATGAGTGTCTGCAGGTAGCAGTTAGGCATGGGGAAAAGCTGTACAACAATGAGTGTCTGTAGTCAACAGTGAAGCAAGGTAGAGAGCGGTACAATAGCAAGTGTCTGCAGGCAGAAGTGAAGCATGGTGGAGAATGGTACGATAGTGAGTGTCTGCAGGCAGTAGTGAAGCATGGTAGAGAGCGGTACAATAATCAGTGTCTGCAGGCAGCAGTGAAGCATGGTGAGCTGCGATTTGCCGCACTTCTCCGTGTCAGATAGGCTCAGTGCGGAGAACCGTCAGCTGTCTCCTGCTCCTCGGTGGCGGCTCCAGCGACGGAGATCCCTCTGTAAAGCTTTCCATAGCGTCGCTATAAAAAGCACAGCACCGGCGTCCACGAGCGGAGAATCATAGCAATTCTCCGCTCGTGGGATTTAAATTGTGGCATGCTGCGATTCTCCACGGTGAGCCTATCTGTTAGTTAGGCTCACTGCTGAGACCTGTCAGCGCTCCCCCGCTCTTTCCCCGCGGCGGAATATTGCTAGCGATAGTCCGCCTCGGCCATGGACAGGGGGTCTTAAACAGATTGTAATCCATGGGTAGACTTGCAAACCCACTCAATTATCCCTGATTTGCACACCTTGCAAACACATATATCTTTAATGCTCATATTGGATACACACAAACTGTTACATTTCCCAGACATACCTAGACATTAACCTCTTATGCGCTGCAGCTGTGTAATGCACATAAATCACTGACAAGACAACTGCATCCACACACTAAAGACATGACAGACATTTAGGGACACATCTATGGACAGTTATAGAGGGGTCAGATATGTATGCTTCGGGCCCCTACATTCTCAATGCTGAGAAATATAAGCCGATACTTATGCATCATGTAATACCATCAGGGAGGCGTCTGATTGGGTATAATTGTATTCTGCAGCCGGACACCGACCCCAAACATCCAGCCAATGTCACTAAGAACTATCTTCAGCATTGGGAAGAACAAGGAGTCCTGGAAGTGATGATTTGGCCCCACAAATCCCTGATCTCACATCATCCGGTCTGTCTGGGATTATATGAAGAGACAGAAGGATTGGAGAGAGCCAACATCCACAGAAGATTTGTGCTTAGAGAGTCTGCCGAGATCCTTCAAAAGCTGCATGCAAGTGTACCTAGAAGAATTAATGCTGAAGGTTAAGGAAAGAGGGGGGTCGCACCAAATACTTCGGTGTGCACATATTTACGTGCATTTGTGCTGTGTATTTGCTCAGTGTGTGTTGTATTTTTTGCGCACAAGTGTGCAATTTTTACTGTATTTTTTGCACGTGCATGCCTTGCATATTTGCGCATGCAAAAATACATGCAAGCATGATCCCACTGGGCAATTAAGTTTAATTAGATTAATATGTGCTATCTCAGTATGCAATATGCAGGCAACTAGGATACACTGCACAGTATTGTATATACACAGGGCAGGAGAAGTAATACTGTGTAGTGTGTATGTATATATATATATATATATATATATATATATATATATATATATATATATATATATATATATATATATATATATATATATGATAGTAGGACAGGGGAAGCAGATTGCACTGTGCAGGCTGCATGCATTTTCCTTGTTATATGGGTCATATTATGGAATTTCATGTGCAACTAGAACAATGGGGTCACGTAGAGAGTAAGAATAACTCAGGACACAATATCACCGGCTGACCTGTTACTGAAAGGGGTTAATTCTCTTCCATTACCGCTATAGCAGGGGAGGGGGTAATGGAGGTTCTGGAAGTATAGGGGCCGGGCCTACTTACTCCTGCTGGGGGAAAAGGCGAGACCTGCTGGGATAGAAGTGAAAATCCTCCGTGCTCCGAGTAACCTCCATTAATCCCATTCTTCCTGATCGTTCACTGTTACAAACAACATCTAAAAATACCTTTATTGTAAGTCGCTCCCGTCCGACAGCCACTGACGTGAGCACAATGTCAAGTGGCGGAGGCTGAGGTGTCATTATAATGTCATTGTCATCAGAGATTGTCAGGAAGGGTAGAGGCAATGTCGTGAAAGAGCATTATAGAGCGGCGCAGTAATGAGACTGTGTATACATGACATGAAGCATTTGGAGGGGGGGGGGGGGGAACACCGGAATAGCACCACTGTTTCGTAACAGGTAAAAGGTACTGAACATTGGATAATAAAGCAATATCAAGAATAACTTGTGTACTCAAGTACCAGTCATGTCCACAGTTTACAAAATATTGAACAGCCCCTTTAAGAACATCACCTGGAGGTTGCTTTCACGCCAGCGAGAAAAATCACGTGATTTTTTTGCGATACGACAGCACTACAAATCACATGCTTTCCTATGGGTTCCTTCATATTAGCAATGTCTTGTAGGCTGCTACATTGCGAGAAAAAAAATCATTGGTTGCTGAATATTGCCGCAATTTGCAATGTTTTGTAGCCCATGTTTCCCTACGAAGCCTTCCTTTGTGTTGCATCGCACGAAATCGCGGTTTTCGTGTGGTGCAATGTTTACAGGAGGAAGTCCTACTGTTTCCCCTAAAATAAGCCCTAGCTGCATAAAAAAAATAATACCTGTCAGCTCTCTCGCACTTCTCCTCCAGCAGTTCCGCTGCGCTTGTTTCTAGTCTTCAGCCAGCGGTGCCTGGTCAGGGTGTTCAAAAATCCCGCCTCCAGGAAGCGCTGCTTCTGATTGGTTTTTGAGCGCCACAGCTCAGCCAATCACTGCAGCGTTTGATGAACCAATCACAGCCATCACATTGAATGTATTGTTTTTTTTAATTTAACTAGGGCTTGTTTTCAGAGTAGGGCTTATATTTCAAGCCCCCCGGATAATCTCGGCAGAAGAGTACTAAAAAGAGTACCATTTTGCAGCGCCATGCAGGACTTTATAGCGCCACAAAATCGCGATATTGACGCAAGAAAAGTAGAAAAACCTAAAAAATTATATGATTTTAGTATCGTCATAATTGTACCGACCCGAAAAAAAATGATCATGTCATTTATGCTGCACAATTAACACTGCAAAAAAAAAAAAACACCAAAAAACAATGGCAGAATTTATGTGTTTTTTTTTTTCTAGTCCTCCAAAAAAAATTAATAAAAGTTCCGCTACGCAAAAGACAAGCCCTTATGACCGACGGAAAAATAGAACAGTTATGGCTTTTGAAAAGTGTAGATAAAAATCCCTAAAAAATGATCACATCCTTAGGTCCAAAATAGGTCATGTGACTAAGGGGTCATTTATTATACTCCATTCCCTGCAGGACCTGCTTCTCAGGATGGCGGTACGGCCCCCAAAATCCAAGACTGTCCCACCCGGTTTGAAGAGGTGGTGTTACTGCATACTCATTTGTCATTCATATCTGAAGACTTCTTTGGGGGCTATGTTGGCGGCCATATTGGTAGTCACCCAGCTTTCCAAGAAACAGATATAACTAGTTAAACAGATATAACAGTTAACCCTTTCCAATCCACTGTCTGACCTCCGAAGACATTATGATTTAGGGCTGTACAGCTCCGATGTTGGAAGACGTCCGTCAGGGTTCTCTTACTGTATATTGCCAGCCTCTCTGCTGTCGGAGCCTATCCAACGTGTCACCTCATGCAGTACTGGCTTTAGCCAGCAGATAGCGCCGTTGTATAACAGCAAAAAAAAGAGTAAGCCCCTAGGAAAACCAGAATACAAATTGGATTGGAAAGGGTTAAACAGAATGACTCTGCGTTTTATCATATACTTGTATGATTATGGGGTGTAATCTGCAGGGGAGAGAGGGGTCCGGCCTGCTCCAGTCTCACTGATTCTTGGTATTTACTCTGCATTGTGTTGTACATTTCCTTTAAGTTCTGCCAGCTCCTCACCACCTCCATTGCCGATCTTATGAAAGAGTTTTTATGTCACGTAATCAGCTTGTAACCTTGACAGGTTCTTTGTGTAGGAGCACGTAATGGGATTCATGTGAGCGCCACTATAATGTCAATAACGCCGCGATTATGCCTCTTTATAGTACCAAGAAAAACAGTTTTTTCAAGTCTTTTCTAAGTATTCATCATTGAAGAACCGACGCATTGTGGTTAAATGATATTACTTCATCATTATCTACTCCGAATCCTCTTTTGTAGAAATAAAGCTCGGCTTTTGCAGCTGCTGACTGACGCTGACCACACTGGTGGCCAATTTCATCCAGGTAGTCCAACTGCAAGTAGAGGCCGGAGCATGATGAGGACTGGAAAGAGGAGAGAGGTGTTAGGGAATGGGACAAGTCCTGGGCGAGGTGTGCTATAGACCTCTGGTGCTGCATGTGCAGTTCGCTGTTCCCCACCTGCTCTCCCTAATTATTTGGTTATGGTATCACATGCGCGAATCAGGGGGTGTTAATAATTTTTAGCTCTGCTACCTGGAGGGAGTGTTTGTGGCTGGTATATGTGTATCTGGGCAGTAGGGGTTGACCCAAGGGCCTGTTAGTACCACCGGCCAAGTACATCGACCGGGAGACCTTGGTCATACTTAAAGACCTATGCCTGTCTCCGCCGTTCTCTTCCTCAGCTTCCAGAACTTGGGGCCACTCCACCACCAGACCCTGGCCACACCCTTACAGGGGTTCTTAGAGTTGCTGTTAAATTAGTGGTGTCGAAGGGATTTACAGTGGTTGTCTTATACTTTGTCTTGTGTACCTTGACTTTCAGTTGGGACCGGTGGGAAATGGTTGAGGGTAACTAAAGGAGGTGGTCAGATTGGGGCCAGAGTTTGTATCTCCAAGGAGTTTTATGGTATGTTTTATCCTGTTTTTTATGTGATTAATTTGTAATAAAATGGCTTTAGTGGCCAAATTTATCCAACCCTTTCAGTGTGTGTCTCTTATTAAGGTGGGCCACCAGTGGGGGTGGTTGAGGGATTGGTTGGGTGGTTAGTTACCCTTTGTTTGAACAGAACTGTAGAATGCAATGTCATTACTATGTGATAAAGACCGTAGAGAATTAATCTGTGGCTACTATAATCCACATGGGTACCAAGGCCAGAACCCATGTAGACCCCGATGTCCAAGACCAGATTATACAGTGCAAAGGGGACATATGCCATAAGTTCTCCGGGATCTAAAATTACTCTTATTTCTACTCTGCAAGGACATGAGGTTTGAGGTTCTTGCTTATTGTAGCCTAGAAGGGAATGAGTCCCCTGCGATATTTTCCCGTGGGCCTTCACTTGGAGTCAGGAAAGAAATTTTCCACTAAATAGGCTAATTGGCTTCTGCCCATTGCATTTATTAGCCTTCCTCTGGATCAACAAGGGGGGGGGGGGGGGGTTGGAGGGTGTTTGAAACAGGATGAACTAGATGGACATAGTCTTCATTCAGCCTAACATACTATGTTGTTCACTTGTATTAATTGGGATCTGCCCACTCCATTTACCCATAGGCCTGAGGTAAGATGGCACGCTCTACAGAATCTTTTTTTGGTGTATGAATTCTGTTCCAGAACCAAGCTCAGTACATAAATACACCCCCAGAACCAAGCACATAACATAAAACACAGCACTAGAGCTGCCAAAGCAGGTTGCCCAGCATCAAAAAAACCCTGTCTAGTAGATTCCAGGTTCCTTTCCAAGAGCCCGCCATTAGCTAATCCAACAGCCCCACAGAATTTTCAGGTTTTTTTGTAGCTGCAATACATGGTTTTTCCTGCAGGAGTGCTACAGTACATCCCTTTCAGCTATAATGCTAGTTCTTCTTCGCCTTAAACTACTATCCTGACCTGCACCCAACCTGAGGAATTCAATCACATGGGAGACACTAAAGCAGAACTAGTTCTGCCTGTGAAAATTTCCCCAAGGGCATCTTACTAGTGGAATTTAGTTTTGTCACTCCACATGGGCCAAATATTTCCTACTCAGTGCCCAGGATTGCCAACAAACTGGATCACAGGAATGTGAATTAATAGTCTAAATTAAAAAGCAAATATACCCATCAGAAGGGGGAGGAGCCACGCCCAATTCTGGAAGGCTAATGAGACAGTGACTGTCTTAATTAGTACAGAAAGTCATCTGTTACAGTGACTGTACACAGCCAGGAGTGTGTCCGCCGGAAAGGGACGGTGTCACGTCCCACTGACTGCATTCAGCAAAAATGTTTTTGCCAAATTTTATTATGGGTTTGTGAAATACCTGTGAAGAAGATCACCCCCAGGTAATCTCATATCTGAAGAGACACTGACATCGTGGTGAGACACTCTTCTATCGAGAAACAGGTATTACGTAATATGGCGGATATCATTAACATTCCTGAAAAACCTGTTTACACTGTGTCAAGTTTAGAGACATGAGACTTAACTGCATGTGTATACAGATGAATTGTCGTATGGGCCTGAAACGCGTCAATAGGGTATTGGGGAAACAAGAACAGACTACTGACTGATGTGACGTGGGGCTAATCTTGAGGGCAACTCCCCAGTCTTCACCCTCTAAACCATTGTTAGAAGGGTTTGGTCTTCAAGGCAGGGAACCTCCTAGACGTTACCCCAGGAGTAGTCTCAGTAATGCCATAGCTGACCTGGGTGAGTCAAAAGGATACCGAGAGATCAGGCTAGGATGAAGACAGATAACAGGCTGAGGTCAGGAGTGGCAGAGTTTGGAAAAGCTGAATATTTAGGCAAAAGGTAGAACGAAGAAACATTTTCACTGGAACACAAGGAACCTACTACTCAGGAACAGAAATAGAGGATGCAGGGGATGCAGTTGCACCCGAGCCCAGGAGCCTTGGGGGGGCCCATAAGGCCTCTTTTCTCCATATAGGGAGCCCAGTACTATGAATAAAGCATTATAGTTGGGGGCCCTGTTACAGGTTTTGCATTGGGGCCCAGAAGCTTCAAGTTACGCCTCTACTCAGGAATCTTCCAATGGTAGAAGTGCTTTAAGTAACTCAAGAAGAGGCAGGGTAGGTTGGGAATAGGAAAGCTGTGTTCTTGCACTGACCATTTAAGAGACGGCCTGAGCAGGAGCACACTTGCCCTACAAGTCCAGGTAATGGCAAGAGGAAGGATGTGGCACTGGACGCACAGCAGATAGGAAGACAGAGGACGCAGGCAACAGAGACCAACTGCAAAAAAGGGTGAGAGGAGACAGACAAGGTGCGGCCAGTAGACATCATATCTGTAAATGATAAAAGCTAAAATAATACCTTTCTTTTTAAAGTGAGTCTCGTCTCTTCTTTCATATAAGGGTTTGGGGGGCAATGAAATGCGTCAGTAGGAGTTATTACATGCTGAGATTCGAATAGACCATTGACCATATAACTCCTGTTTACTTTGAGCCAAGGCATAGAACAAATTAATTAGCCCCCCCTCTTCTTAGAGTTAAGTGTTTGGGGGGCAATGAATGAATGGCGTTAGCGGAGTTGTTTCATGGTGAGACCACTGACTATATAACTCCATTTACTCTGAACCAAAGAATAAAAGAAAACTAATTAGCTCCTTTTTTTCTTACATTTGAGGGTCTGCGGAGGCAATGAAACGCGTTACATCTTTCAATGAACCATCAGGATCTTTATTATTGAACAAAAGTGTAACAAACATACAGTATAACTGTTGTAGCCGTTCTGAGGTTCCCACCTTGCTTTCAGGCCAAACCAGGGTTTAGCAGCATTCCTACCTCTCCTGGAGCTGAGAGGTGTGGTGGTTGCAAGATTAATGTCAGTCAGCACCTGGTGCTAAGTAGCTCTGCTGCTATTTAAGCAGTGCTAACTGTTGCTCCTGTGCTGGTCAATGATTCACTTCAGTCCTTTGCTGGACAGCGACGGAGCAACACAGTGTGGTGGAAGCTCTGCTGGATAAGCTCTTTGCTGTTTTGTTTGGTTTTGTTCTCCTTTTGTTTTGCGCTAGGGCTCCCAGTTAGGGACTGGTTAGTGGCCCAGGTTCGAGTGCAGGCTCGCACTTATCAGCGCGATCGGTCTGCCGAGTAGGCAGGGTCCCCTCCCGGGTTAGGGGACGATAGGGAGAGCTTTCCCCTTTAGTTTTTGTTTCCTTTTGCACAGTTGTGCCTTTGATTTATGTTATTGAGGTTGCACGTTCTAAGGACGCAACAATAACAGAGAAATGTTTTCACGTTGTTACAATCAGATTACGTAGTATGGATTAGACCCAAAACACTTTTGAAGATTTGTACATTTCGAATGGGCCATACTACGGGAATTTTACAGGCTAATTGACATCAGTTTTTTTTATTCTCCATTGTTACTTAATTATACACAGGAATTCCAGCATAATTGGGTTATGTCAATTTAGCAGATGTTCCAGGTCAATTGACTATTGACTAGTCTTCTCTATAGGTACATTAAGATGTGTTGCTGACAAGCAAAATTTGAAAAGCAAGCATATGTCAGACTGGTATATTTTCTAGACTATTGGATAGTTAACCCTTGTTCCTTTTTAACATCCAATTAAAATGGAAATACAAAATCTGAAAAACTATCGAAAAAAAAGAATAAAATTAGAAATTTAAGTAAAAATTCTATATTCTACATCCACTAAAAATGTCCAATAATCCAGTATGATCCGGATTAGTGAACTTTCTGATGGACTAAAACATATATTACATGATCATAAGGTGACAATCGTAGGGGTGGGTCTGTGACAACCAAATCCAGATCCATTTGGATGTCAGCCATAAGATTAGAGTAATAATAATCGATTCTGTAGTATCAGGCTGTACAGGTGAACTAGAGATAAAATAACCTATTAAGCGAAATTACATATTTTGGGGCGCACTTATTTGTTAATTCCAGGACACGAAAAAATAATAACCTATTAAAATGCATTAAAAAAAGGCTGAAAAAAATATGTAAGTTGAAAGTCCTCGCTGATTTTTATCATTAGACAAATAATATTAGATGCCGCTCTCCAGCTGTGATCGAACTAATGTCTCAGCGGGTTCTGTCTACCTATGCAATGCTTTAATAACAAGTGCGGAAAAAGAAATGGAAAACCGTGTCTACGGCCCATTTGTTAAAAAATATATTAAGTTCTTTATCACCGCGCTGCTATCAGCCACCATATCGCCAAGTGTCTGCCCTAGTATTAATGTTACTGAGCAAAATGCAAAAAGATGGGTATTTTAGAAATCTCAAGACTAATTCTGCCCATTCTATTCCTACATACACTCTTTGTAAAACTCATCTCCCCCCATCCAGAAGAAGTTGTTGTTTTGCTGTACACCTCGGCATGCAGTTCCATCTCAGACAGATCTGTAAATGATAAGAGTTGTGGCGATTAGATGAATGGTCTTGTCACCTGAGACCCTAAAAGTGGTTCCCCCCTTGGCCTATAAAAGGCTCTCGGAGGCTCCTTGTTTGTAGTGACCTGTTCTTCCATTTGTGTAGAACTTGTTGACCACTAGACGCCTCTACGACGCAGAGAAGAGATTTCACCCCGTTACCAGAGTCTGAGAGGGGTGCATTATTGGGATGTGAGAAGCTGGATGGTCGTATTGATGAATTGTCCCCCACTGGCCATTCTCACCAGACTGTTAGGAGGTGTTAAGACCAGTGGATGGGGGCATACAAGGTGACCGGGCTCAGGACGCCCTCTACAGACCACCAATAGAGAGGAGCGTCTGATCAGACTGTTAGGAGGTATTCGACCCAGTGGATGTGTGAGGGCACACAAGGTGACCGGGCTCAGAACCCCCCGACAGACCACCTGTAAAGAGGCTGGCCAGACTATTAGGAGGTATTAGGACCAGTAGATTTGTGAGGGCACACAAGATGACCGGGCTCAGGATGCCACGACAGACCACTAGTAGAGAGGAGCATCTGATCGTCCAACAAGCCACATGTGTTCCTCTCATGGCGGCTTCCAAGAGGCAGAAAGATAATGCTCGGCTGCACACACAAGGGGGTCACAGGAGCCCCCACAACATTGTCACACTTCCGTGGTTGCCTGATCCCCGGATTTATCACAATAGAATGTGTATGGGACCATCTAGGATGCCAACTTCTACAGCCTACGAGTTTACATGACAAAGAGGCATTTACAGTTGGAGCTATATGCCTCAAGATACCATACAGAACCTGCCTCCATGCCTGCCCGTATCACATCTCGCATCCAAACTAGAGGTGGTAAAACAGGGTACTAGAACCTCCATGCCCCGTATCACATCTTAATAACCAGTCTTGCTATAGCATTAGGCCATAATAGACGGGTTACCTTCCACTCTAAGGACCTATCTCCATTGGCCACTAATAAGGTGTAACTCTCACAACCCCGTCCAAACGCTTGAGTAAAAGGTACATGTGTCCCAGCTACAGCTTTTCCTGATGACAGCAGCTGATCATCAGGTTTACTGAAGGGTCCTCCTCTTTTTGCAGACTGTTTGACTCTTATGGGTTAAGACATAGGATTAGTTCACACCGCCAAGAGTTTATCTATTAATGTTTAGAATTGTGATGGAATTTCGTTCGAAAGGCCGGACTGGCTTTTCCTAGAATGTATATAAAACAATAAAAAACACGTCAGTGAAACAAGAGTGAAGGCATCTCGTTAGGGATTAGAGGCCGACCTCACAGTCAAAGGGCCCCATAAAATCGTCACCTGCTGAGCCTGTCAGTAAAACCATTCGTGGTGAAGGGCATTCCAGATCCTGACCAAAAACATTAATTCAGTCTGTCATTTGTCCAGAAAGTATGGGGCACCCATCTGGATTTGAATATTTACTCCTTTCATCCTAGCCATTGGGGGTGAAACGCTGGGTGAAACGTTTAGTCCCTAGGAGTGGCTATTGACACAATATTAGTGGTAGAGTGGCTCTAGGTCTACAGCCGGCCAAAAGAGGTGACCCATCAACACCAACAGCTAAACTGGTCAATCAATGAAGGTAGCTGTTGGCCAAACACTCATTCACTCCCCTACACATTCACACTTGGAGCAGTTCCCCTTTAAAGATCCATATGTGCTTATTGAACATCTCATTCCAAGACCATGCTCAGAATTGTTTCCCCCTTTGCTGCTATGGGGACCTCCACTAGGGCTTTCCACTAGGTTGTAGACCATGAGTTAGGAGATTGGTACCCATTGACCCACAAGGGTAGTAGTAAGGTCAGACATCGATGTTGTTGAGAAGGTCAAGCTCACAAATCATGTTCCTGGTGTTGAATGGGGTTGAGGTTGTGGGTCTGTCTGGTTCTTCCATACAAACCATGACTTTATGGACCTTATTTTGTACTCAGAGATGATAGTCATGCTCAAAATGAATCTTCCCCAAACTCACACTAGAAGACGTTCACGAATAGCTCTATGTAGTGGCTTAAGCCATGAAAACAACCCCAACCATTGTGCCTTCTCCACCAAACGAGACAATTTTTCCTGAACATTTTGAAAGTAAGTGTTCTCTTGGCATCCTCCAAGTCCACATTCATTTGTAAGTCAGGGGTTGACCATTAGACCAACTTCCACTGGTCCAGAGGTGATGACTCTGGTGACCTCAGGCCATGGCAACTCAATCCACGAAGTTCACACTAACTATGAGTTTCAGGTCTTGGTGAACCCCTTCATGCCTTTGGCTTCTTGGCTGAGATGTTGTTGGTACTAAGTGCATCTAAAATTGCAATTCTTACAGTTAACCGTGGAAACTCTATAAGACAGGACATCTGATCACTGGACCAGGTGAACTAATATGACAGTACCAGTTACTGAAATCTATGACTGATTCTATTTTTAAGGTCTATTCATACATATTGCAGGGTTGTAGACCGGAATGTACGCACCTGTTAGCAATAGGTGTAGCAAAAAGTTCAAACCAACTACTTAGCAGGGGGTGCACATACTTTTGTCCAGATAATGTAAACAAAATTACCGGATGCTATTCAGGCTATTGAAAGACAGAGGGGTTATCTGTGATTGGGAAGGAGAATGGTTTTAGTGGTAGGTGGAAGACCTATGTAGAAGCTGACTCTCCAGCTTATCAAGGAGGAAGAGGCAAAGGAATACAAACAGTTTGTCAGTAGAACTTGTGGAAAAAAATTCCTCAAGTCAGTATAAATAAAAGACGGGACTAGTGGTTAAGAGCGCTGCCAAGAGTTGTACCCCACTTACTTTCATAAACATACACGGAATTATCACTGCAATAGGAACAGCTGATGTGTGGCATCTTGTGATCAGTAATGCGGTAACACCTGGGGGCTGCATCACGATCTGCTGTAGATAATGCGTTGACCTCTCCTCAGAAGGCAACATTTGGAAGTCCTGGCTAGATGTGGTGACTTGGGTGACTTTGAGATTGTTGGTGCCCAGAGGTGCAGTCAAAACAGTTACACTCATTGGCTGTTTCTGAACCCCATAATCAGGAATGTACAAAGACTGAACCGTGAGCAGACATCCAACAGAGGATCACACAGCGGCAGCTCACATGTGATTGATCCTAGAGGTGAGTGTTGGGTGGTACATCTGGTTTCTCAGCAAGGTGCCACAGTGGACCAACTGACCCAGCAGTACAACAGTTGGGAAATAAGACAAATGTCCATAATGGCCATGCAACGTACCTTGCGTCAACTGGGGTCAATAGCCGAAGACTGGCAAGAGGGCCCCAGAAGACCCAATGTCATGACCAACAACACCTCCAATGGGCCCAGAAAAGATGTCAATAGACCTTGGAACATGGCAGAAGGTCATTTAGAGTGATGAGTCCTGTTTCTTGTTAAACCATATGAATGCCTGGGTCCAGCATGAAGCTGTATCTCATGGGTGCACTGTTGGGGTTCAGCAGGCCAGTGGTGGCGGTGTCATGGTCTGGAGAACATTTTCCTAGCATGACCTAGGACCGCAGGTAATCATACCACAATCCTTGAATGGTTAACACTACATGGACCTATTAGCTGACCATCTGCACCCATATCTTCAGGAAGTCTTTCCCGACCACAGTGCTATCTATCATCAGGACAACGCTCTGTGTCACCGAGCTCAGATCACTAAGGAGTGGTTGGAGGAACACAACAATGAATTCTCCACACTGCCTTGGCTGCCAAACTCACCAGACTGTTACCCCATTGGACATGTTTGGGATATGCTGGAAAGGGCGGTGAGATCTGCTCCTACTTATCCACAGAATGTGCACCATCTGACGGAGCTGCTGCAGCGGGCACGGGGCGGGTTGAGTGTTTGTAGATGTTCACTACCTTGTGGAATCTATTACCCAACACTTGAAAGCCGTGATCACCCGAAAAGGTGGAGCAACCCGTTATTGAGTTGGTGCTCCTCATGCAGCGATCGTTCAGTGTATAATCAGATACTCATTATAAAGGAAAAGTATACCAGTATTTGATCATTATTAGCCATTGTTTAATAGTTGTCATAGTCAGTAATCATCAGTTGTTGATTTATTAGCCAATCACATGACTGAATCAGTCACCGGAACATGGATATACAATGGCCTTCAGTTCTCTAAGGGAATTAATATGCAAATGGCTCTGAGCAGCCAATCAATATTCTGCTTTCACCTTGCAAACCTCCCACATTTGCTCTGATTGGTTGCTACAACAATTAGGGTGAACACCCACTGGCGTTTTTTTCTCCACTGCACTGCGAGAGTAAAGTTAAAGTCTCGTAGTGCAGTACGAGAAAAAAGCCAGCATCACGCCAGGATATCGGCATAACGCCGGCATATCGCCAGTCTTTTCAATGGGGCCAGTGGCAGCAGCGCTAGCCCCATTAAAAAGAGAAGCAGAATCCCGGGGACTTCTGCCACAGCTGTGACAGCTGTGGCTGGAGTTTCCTTAATCCCCGCGAAGGAATCCTCTGCTACAGCTGTGACAGCTGTGGCAGAAGTCCCCGGGATTCTATCCCATTGCTTTCAATGGGAACGGCACTGCTGCCGATCCCATTGAAAGCAATGGTTTCTGCCAAGCCCCGCAGTAAGATTATCGGGGAAGGGCTTGAAATATAAGCCCTTCCCCGATAATCAGTAGAAAGTGTGTAAAAAAATTTTGAAAAAATTTACTCACCTCTCCGGCGCTCAGACACGTCCTCCTGGAGGCTCCCCTGCACTGCTATTAAGCTCTTTCAGCAGTCAGGGATTTAAAAATCCCCGCCTCCTGAAAGGGCTGTGCAGATTGGCTGAGGGCTCAGCCAATAGCAGCTACTGCTTAGCTATTGGCTGAGCGCTCAGCGAATGACACATAGCCCTTAGCAGCATTCTCCCTATGTTTTCAATGGGGCTAGCGCTGCTGCCGCTGGCCCCATTGAAACCACTAGCGATATGCCGATTCTATACCGGCGTCTTTCTTGCGCTGCGAGGCGAGAGTTTTCTCGTGCTCTCGCAGTGCAAGAAATAAAAAATCGCCAGTGAGCGTCCGCCCTTATGGTCACTTATTTACTGAGGCATGTTTAATATACAAATAAATCTCATATATAGGAAGTTAACCCCTTCAGGACCAGAAACTTCTTTTCTTATTCTCATTTTATCGTCCCCGCCTTACAAGAGTGGTAAGTTTTTAATGTTTCCATCGACGGAAAGCTTATGTTTTGCGGGATGAGTTGTAGCTTTTATGGTACCATTTAATGTACAGAAAAAGTTTAAACAATTGTTAAGTGCAGAGAAAAAAAAATGCAATTGCGCCATTTTTGGTGGGTTTAGTTTTTGCATTGTTCACAGTGCAGTAAAATTAACATATGAACATTGTTTTATGCGTCCGCACGATTACAGGGATACCAAATAGCTATAGTCTGATTAAAAAGAATTAAATATCTTTTTGCTGCCATATTCTGAGACTTGTAACCTTTTTTTTTGGTGTTTTTTTTGTCAATCGGGTCGGTGTGAGGGCTCATTTTATGCAGACTGAGCTGCTGCATTAATTATTACCATTTTGGGGTGCATATATCTTTTTGATCACTTTTTTTGCAAAATGTTTGGAAGCCAGGCTACCAAGAAAATTGCAGTTCTGGCATTCCGTAATTTTTTTCTTTTCGGCCTTCACTTTTCTGGATATTTTGGACTTTTACATACTTGGCAATGCCAAATACCCCATCTCCCCAAAAATAAGACCTACCCTGAAAATAAGTCCTAGCATAATTTTTAAGGAGGCTTGACATATAAGCCCTATTCCAAAAACAAGCCCTAGTTACACTGCATTAAATAAATAAATAAATACATACATTACCTAGCAGGTTCGGTCCAGGTCCCTCCCGCTGCTCTCTAGAGATTCGGCGTGGTTCCCGCAGTCCTCAGCCACTCGTACATCACTTCCTGGTTACACAATTCATAAATCCCATCTCCAGGAAGCGATGGCTGGGATTGGCTTATTCGACCGCTGCTCAACCAATCAATGTAGCGCTGGATGAACCAATGCCATGGCTGTGATTGGCCGCAGTTCAGCCAATTCATAAATTCCGCCTCTACAACGAGATGGCTGTTAATTGGCTCTTTCACCGCTGCTCAGCCAATCAATGCAGCGCTGGATAAACCAATCACAGCCATCACATTGGTTCATCCAGAGCTGCATTGATTGGCTGAGCAGCGGTCAAAGAACCAATCACAGCCAGAGGCAGGGTTTATGAATTCCGTATCCAGAAAGTGATGTTGTATGAGCGGCAGAGGACTGCGGGAAGTGCTTTGGAACTGTGGAGAGTAGCAGGAGGGACGTGGACCTAGCCTGCTAGGTAAATATAATAGGACATCCCCGAAAATAAGACCTAGCACCATTTTTGGGGCAAACAGTAATATAAGACAGGCTCTTATTTTCGGGGAAACATGGTAAGTGTTTTTTTTTTATTGTTTGGTTCTTCATGGGAAACGTGGGGAGTTTAAACATTTAATATAGATATATATATTTATTTTAATTTTCTTTATAAAAAACAAAAACTTTATACATTTTTTTACAATTTTATTTAGTTTAACATGGTACTTGAACTTACAATCATTTAATCACTTGTATTATATACTGCAATACTTCAGTATTGCAGCATATAGTGATTTTTGATGCTGCCACGGGCAGGGCTTGATAGACCTCTATGCTTAGCAGCTCTCTGAGCCTTTAGTAGACTCTGATTGCGCTGCGGGTGGTGATGATGGGGTGCAGGAAAGTGTCCCTTTCCCTCTTGCTGAGGGTGCGTTCACACGAGCGCATAAACGGCGCGTTTTTGCGCCCAATCGTATAAACGTGACCATCTGAGGCGTTGGTTTCCAATGTATTCGTTCGCACGGGCAATTTTACAGCGCGTAAAAACGGCAACCCCCCAAAAAAACGGAACCTACGCGACCGAAATACGCGCCAACGCATATTCGATGGCCGAAAAGATAGTTTGCAAAGTAGGAACAAACGATAATACGCTTTCTAGCTCTGGTCATGATCGCCGAAAAACGTTCTTTCCGGCGACTAAACGCTGCGCACGTGCGAACGTAAATACGCCTACGCTCGTGTGACCGTGCCCTGACTGTTTAGACACATTATTAATTTTGGTTGCGGCATCTAAACAGTTAACTGCTGTGATCAGACCTAATCCTGATGGCATCAGATACCAATGGCTGTCAGCTGTCAGAAACAGACAAAAAAAGGGAAAAAGTCAGCACTTGCCAAAAATAAATTTAACACGTACCTAAAGATGTCTGGGCCCCAAACATATAAGTTACATTTAAGTGGGTTACCCTTTTCTATGAGGTTGCCCCATGGGCAGTGGTTTGGATGGGGCGTGTGTTAGAAAGTGGCACCCCGTCCATTTTGGCAAAGGAGAACATGTTCTAGACACCTAGTCCAGATTGAAGTACCTAAACCCCAACTTTACACATATTTCACAATCACATGTGACTACAGAATCCAAATGGGGTCTAAAATAGTTGCACCCTATCCTGATTTCTTCTGTTATGGTGGCATTTTAGTAAATTAACCCTATAAAGAGCAGTGCCAGCTATCGGTTAGGTGCTCACGCCTCATCGCCTGGTACACTTCACTGGAAAGTGTGCCACTCAAACTATTTCCAATAACATTGTAAAAAAAAACGCTCCATATGTCCTCCTGCAGTAAATGTTCTGAAGAGCCCATAAAGCATCACGAAGAAGCCTGTACCATCCTGATTCCTTCATCAGTGCTCAAGTGTCATCCTGTTACCTTATCAGACAGTTCTGTGAAATGCGTTGGCACGTTAGAAATACAATGACAGCCTGTAACTGCAGCCAGGAGCCGGAGTGATGCGTGTTGGGCACAAGCTGTGAAGTTCTTCCCTTCCCCGAAATCTAATGAAGGGGAAAGAGAAAAGTAAACAGAAAGTCAGTATTTAAGAGCTGTAATATGTATTTATGTCCATTGTACTGCACTCTTACTCAGGAGAGGGGCTAGAAACTTAAAGGGATTGTCCACTTTGATCAATGCTATCCCATATACTGTATTAGTCTTTATTAGTCAGAGCGGAGTGCAGATCTCGCTCTACTGGACCTGCTACACCCATGTTTAGGTGAACTAAACACTAAGCGACTCTGACGAATGGATTCCTTGCTCAGCGCCCTATTGGTGGCGGCGTGTACGCAGGATGACTAGCTCGCGAATTCGCAGTTTTCAGCTATTATTTGGACGATAATCGTCTTAACTAAAGGTACCTTAAGACAACAGGTAAAGAGGGTCCACCAGAGTGTAATGTCACTGGGGTCCCAGCAGTAGGACTCATAGTGTCCAATAGCTGTTGGACAAGTGTGGTCTAAAGTATACAACCCCTTTAAAGGGCCACTCCAGTAAAAACACATTTTTTTTACCACATTCCCTTTATCTGATTTCCTGTCACACTCTGGAGGTCTCTTCTAGGTATTTCAGCCACTTCTATACAGTGCAGCCCCCTGTCTGATGCTTATCAGGCACCATATTGAGAGTGAGATTTTTATTTCACTTCCAATTGATCGCATGATGCATCAGCACAGCAGGCTATACTAGTGTTCCCCAACTCCAGTCCTTAGGGACCGCCAACAGGTCATGTTCTCAGGATTTCCTCAGTGTTGCACAGGTGATGTAATTATTGTCGGTGCCTCAGACATTGCCACAAGTGTTCTTACTATAGGAGATCCTGAAAACATGACCTGTTGGTGGTCCCTGAGGAGTGGAGTTGGGGACCCCTGGGCTATACCATTTTGTCTGCTGGGAGGAAGTTTAATTATTGATACCTTCTATTGTCACCTACAGACCATAAGTATACAGTCAGGAGGATAAGCTGTGATCTCCTCTATTATACCTGTGTGATTCTCATCAGTAACTGTGATAACAGTGCCTATGTCTTCCTCTAGGGCAGTTTCTGTGGTAGGGCTCAGTGATTTGAACCCCCACTATAATGAAATATCAGCCTTTCCCAGGCCATACAGTGACAGTTCCTTTCATCCAGCCCCCAGCGATATTCCTAAAGCAATCCTAAATTTAATTTTAGGCCAGAATCAAACATGTTCCTAATTTATGGATTCCGTTCGGATAATCCCCAATGTTCATCAGCGACATTGAAGCTCAGTGCTGCTCCTGTTGCTCCTCCCCTGATGTCACCGCCCCCGCTTATCTTGTCTGAAACTATAGTTATGGGCAAGGCAGACTAGACTTGTCTGTACACTTGTCATGTTGGCCACTATGTTAGTAGGGTCTACACCCCAAAATGATGAAGGGCCTGTCAGTTCAGCAAAGAGAAGGAAGTTCATTGCTGGTCCTGTTGCTCCTCCCCTGATGTTACCGCCCCCGCTTAACTTAACTACAGAGACTTCTGAAATGACCGTCACAGGCCAGGCAGACTAGACTTGCCTCTGCACTTGCCACATTGGCAAAAAAGGTTTGTAGGGTCAATGCCCCAAATGATGCAGGGCCCATCTTTATTGGGCCATGTGTTTTAGAGTCTACAGCCCTGAACAGAGCAAGCATCCGCTTATGTTTCCAGCCAGTGATTAATGTATATGTCCCCGGAGTAGTGCCGTGTACTGCAGGTGACATACTGCCGGCGATGACATCACCTCTCATATCTTACAGACAGCTTACATCATCACAGGGTGATATTTCATCAGCTGGGTGACGTTTCGGGGCCGCAGTCATTTCCCAGCCAACACGTCGGGGCACAGGCACCCAGCATTGCCGGCACTCACGATGAAATATTAGCGCATTTGATTGATATCCGCGGACATGCTCAAATTAACACAAAATGAATCGACTTTATGCCAAAACACATATTTGTGGAAGTTTGATACACGGCCTGCAGACGCCGCATCCCAACCAAGCCCATAAATATTCCTGCCGCTGCTTGCTGGCCGGCAAATTAAACTTCAAGTATCCGAGCCTCAGAATGTTCAGCTCTATAAAGCCTCGTTCGCACAGGGTCTTTTACTGCAGGTTCCAGGCTGAAATCTGCATTGAGGGGTTAAAAAATGCGCGAACATGCTCGCCACTAAAACTCTTTTTTTTTACGTATTGCGCGTGGTAAAAAATCAGTGGTTTTATTTCGTCCTCTCAAAGAAAATGGCGCAGTCCATTCTTCATTCAGAAAATCCGCATGTGGATTCGTGGATTTTCCTTGTGCAGCCCCTGACGAGGTTGCTGATGTCGCACCAAGAGCTGATGCGGAAATTCTTTCTTTTCCTGATGCGGAAATTCTTTTTTTTTTCCTGATGCGGATTATTCAATGCAAAATATTGCCAATGTGAACTACGCCTATCATAGAGGAGAATAGGTGCGATCCCCCCTCCTTCCAGAGGGAGGCACTATCACAGAAATGAACCTATACTCCTATAAGCAGCTCAAGGGGAGGAGATAAGAATTTGCTACAATTGTATCCAGCCATACAAATCTCTCTCTGTCCTGACAGTTTGTTGCAATGTATCAGTGCAGGTTAAAGGGGTTGTCTAGGGTAAGAAAAACATGGCTGCGTTCTTAAAATGCAGCGCCTCCCTTGTCTGTGGGTTCTGCCTGGTATTGCAACTCAGCTCCTATTCACTTCAATGCAGCTGAGCTGCAATACCAAACACAACCCATTGACAAGGGTGGTGCCCTGTTTGGAAGAAAGCAGCCATGTTTATTTAACCCTTTAAAGGGGTTGTACCAAGTTGACTTTTATTCCTATCACTGCTGAGACCCCCACCGATACCATCAATAGGGGTCTTGCGTCCCCCTCTCCTCCTTACTATGGCTTTGCTGGACCCCCTATAGTGAGGAGGACATTGAATGGAGCGCCGGTCGTACATATGCGGTGCCTCTCCACTGATTTTCAATGGGACTGCCGGAGACAGCCAACTGGATACAGTTGTAGCAAACCCTCAGCTGTGAGATGCATTAGGTCTTTACCAGAAAAGACAAAGTATGTTAGAAAGTTGCAGAACTTTCTTACATAAGATTGGGTGAGCTCTTAAAGGAGAACTCCACCCTAATGAGCTGGTTTTCCCCCTGACCCCTATATTGTGCCCACATACAGGCGGTATATGCGTGAGCCGCTCGTATATCACTTGCGCCGCTTTCCATGCTGCAGAGCTGATTATTGTTATCATCACACAACTGTCTATTAGACACAGCAGAGAATCTAGAGCGTCTCACGAGACGGCCGGGTCATGTGTCCGAGAAGCGACGGTCTGTTTCATTGCATTAGCTTCCTTCCAAGATGTCAATACAATAACCCTGTGCTTTAGAGGACCCACGAGATTAGCAGTTCTCCTGAAATACTCTGTGCTGCGGTGCGTCCCCGCTGTCAGCCCACCACCTCCATAGTGTCTCCATTCCCCTCCCCACATCATCAGTGAATGTAGACATAATAAGATATTCTATTACTGGAGTGGCAGGCAGCAGATGAGCGTGACGGCGGCCGCTTATCTCAGTGTAATGCTAGCGGCAGCCCCCCGCTCCCCTATGATACATGCCTGCGGAGCGAAACGCGCTGCCTCCATCTCGTAGCACTCACAGGCTCACCTGTGGCATCATTACCGCTCATCACAGACACATTTCATTCAATTTCCACATCATTTCCACAATATCAGGTAAACAGCGAGCAGCGGACGGAGAGAAGATCACCACCGCGTAAGGGAGGGGGAAGGCTAATGGAATCCAAAATGTGCCGCATTCTTAGTTCTAGCTGACCCTGGAAAAGAGGGTCTTCACACTGCACTTACCGTCACACCACAGTCAGAGACTGCGAACCGACGCACCACTGTCTGAGATTCTGGACTATCACACCACTCCCCGAGAGTCCGGACCGTCACACCACTCCCCGAGACTCCAGATCGTCACCCTGCGATCCGAGACCCCGGACCATCACACCGCTCTCCAAGACTGCAGACCGTCACACCACTCTCCAAGACTGCAGACCGTCACACCACTGTCCAAGACTTCAGACCGTCACACCACTCTCCAAGACTCCGGACCATCACACAACTTTCCGAGACTCCGGACCGTCATACCACTCTCTGAGACTCCAGATCGTCACCCTGCGATCCAAGACCCCGGACCATCACACCGCTCTCCAAGACTGCAGACCGTCACACCACTCTCCAAGACTGCAGACCGTCACACCACTGTCCAAGACTTCAGACCGTCACACCACTCTCCAAGACTCCGGACCATCACACAACTTTCCGAGACTCCGGACCGTCATACCACTCTCTGAGACTCCAGATCGTCACCCTGCGATCCAAGACCCCGGACCATCACACCGCTCTCCAAGACTGCAGACCGTCACACCACTGTCCAAGACTTCAGACCGTCACACCACTCTCCAAGACTCTGGACCATCACACCACTCCCCGAGACTCCAGATCGTCACACCACTGTCCAAGACTTCAGACCGTCACACCACTCTCCAAGACTCCAGACCATCACACAACTTTCCGAGACTCCGGACCGTCAAACCACTCTCCAAGACTCCGGACTGTCACACCACTCTCCTTGACCATCACACAACTCTCCGAAACTCTGGACCGTCACACCACTCTCCGAGACTCTGGACCGTCATACTGCTCCCCGAGACTCCAGACCGTCACACTGCGATCCGACACTCCATACCATCACACCACTCTCCAAGACTCCGCAACGTCACACCACTCTCCGAGACTCTGGACAGTCACACCACTCTCCGAGCTTCTGCACCATCACACCACTCTCCAAGACTCCGGACCGTCACACCACTCTCCGAGACTCCAGACAGTGACACCACTCTCCGAGACTCCGGACTGTCACACCACTCTCCTTAAGTCCAGACCATCACACCACTCTCCTTGACTCCAGACCATCACATCACTCTCCTAGACTCCAGACCATCACACCACTCTCCTTGACTCCAGACCATCACATCACTCTCCTAGACTCCAGACCGTCACACCACTCTCCGAGACTGTGGACCATCACAAAAATTCTCCGAGACTCCGGACCATCACACCACTCTCTGAGACTTTGGAGCATCACACCTCGATCCAAGACTCTGGACAGTCACATCACTCTCCTAGACTCCAGACCGTCACACCACTCTCCGAAACTCCAGACCGTCACACCATTCTCTGAGACTCTGGACCATCACATCACTCTCTGAGACTCTGGACCATCACACCTCAATACAAGACTCCAGACAGTCACACTGCAATCCAAGACTCCGGACCAGCACACTGTGATCCGATACTCCAGACCATCACACCCGTCTCCGAGACTCCGGAACGTCACACTGCGCTCCGAGACTCCGGACCGTCACACTGCGAACTGAGACTCTGGACCATCACACTGCGATCCGAGACACCGGACCATCACACCACTCTCCGAGACTCCGGACCGTCACACTGCGATCCGAGATACCGGACCATCACACCACTCTCTGAGACTCCGGACCGTCACGCTGTGATCTGAGACTCTAGATTGTGACACAGCTGACCGAGACTCTGTACCATCACACAGCTCACCAAGACTCCAGACTGTCACATAGCTCTCCGAGATTCCCGGACCGTCATACCTGGCTTGTTAAGGGGTTCTCACACGAATGGATTCTAATTGCGATATCCGCAATCACCGTCCATGCAGAGGATCCATGGGAAGACGCAGGCATTGGAATGAATGAACTTTCAATTTTTCCTTCACACTCGTGGACACAAATTGCGTATTCCGCGAGCGGAAGAAAAAGCGCAGCATGCTCTATATTGCCACGAACTAAATGCGGTTGCCCTACATAGAAGTCAATTGGAGGTATCCAGTCCGCAGCCCATACCCCAGTAACATTGTGGATAGGTGGCGGGTACCGCATTATATTGGGAAATACAAACAGGGAAAAAGAAAAACTGTACTGCGCATGACCGCTGACGAGCCGCCGCAGTCATCCGCAATACAGTAAAAGAAGGTAATAGAGATGAGCGAATATACTCGTTTCCAGTAATTACTCGATCGAGCACCGCGATTTTCGAGTACTTCAGTACTCGGGTGAAAAGATTCGGGGGCGCCAGGGGGTGGGGGGAGGCGTGGCGGAGCGGGGGGTAGCAGCGGGGAACAGGGGGGAGCTCTCTCTCTCTCCCAAGAATCACACATGATACGATTAGATACAGCACTCAGCAGACAGTATCACACATGATAGGATTAGATACACAACTCAGCAGATAGTATCACACAGGATAGGATTAGATATACGGCTCAGCAGACAGTATCACACAGGATAGGATTAGATACACAGCTCAGCAGACAGTATCACACATGATAGGATTAGATACACAGCTCAGCAGAGAGTATCACGCAGTATAGGATTAGATACACAGTTCAGCAGATAGTATCACACAGGATAGGATTAGATACACAGCGGACAGTATCACACAGGATAGGATTAGATACACAGCGGACAGTATCACACAGGATAGGATTAGATACACAGCTCAGCAGACAGTATCACACAGGATAGGATTAGATACACAGCTCAGCAGGCAGTATCATACAGGATAGGATTAGATACACAGCTCGGCAGACAGTATCACACAGGGTAGGATTAGATACACAGCTCAGCAGACAGTATCACACAGGATAGGATTAGATACACAGCTCAGCAGACAGTATCACACAGGATAGGATTAGATACACAGCTCAGCAGACAGTATCACACAGGATAGGATTAGTTACACAGCTCAGCAGGCAGTATCACACAGGATAGGATTAGATACACGGCTCAGTAGACAGTATCACACAGGATAGGATTAGATACATGGCTCAGCAGACAGTATCACACAGGATAGGATTAGATACACAGCTCAGCAGAAAGTATCACACAGGATAAGATTAGATACACAGCTCAGCAGACAGTATCACACAGGACAGGATTAGATACACGGCTCAGCAGACAGTATCACACAGGATAAGATTAGATACACAGCTCAGCAGACAGTATCACACAGGATAGGATTAGATACACACCTCAGCAGACAGTATCACACATGATGGGATTAGATACACACCTCAGCAGACAGTATCACACATGATGGGATTAGATACACAGTTCAGCAGGCAAGATCATCCAATAGGCTTAGATACTTTGCCTCAGAAAAATACATCACACATGAAAGACTTAGATACACAGTGTCCCCATAGAATATTTTATATTTCTGGGGCTCCTCTAATATCATCGGCCCGGTAATAATCTGCATGTTGTCCTCCGGGTTTAGTGTTTGTTAAACTGTCAGCCTGTTTTCCTAAACTAGTGCTGCCAGATCTGCCTCGATGTATAGCGGTATGTGTGTGTGTGGCGGTGTGTGTTGCTCCATGAGCAGGCGCAGGTCACATCCACGGTAACACTGGTAGTGATTCAGGGGTCTGGGAAAGCTGGTCGACATCCTGCCGGGAGATGTGAGAGTATATATATACGCTCGTGGTGTCCCGGGAGGTGCTATATAACTACAGGTTCTGTAGGACACCGGCTGCAGCACATCGCAGAGTGGCCTGAGGGGGTAGAAGAACAGGCAGCGGGCAGATGGCGGCGGGGGACAATCCGAAAGACACTCTCCGTCCAAAACAGATTCCCGGACAGCTGCTTGTGACAGACGTCAGCTGTCTCCCGCAGTTGTCAGGAGATGAACAGTCCTGCTTTGTGTACGATGAGTTCCGGCACTGAGACGGTTAATCCGTGAGATGATGACGATGATAAGAGATCACAGTGTCCTGTGGAATCTGCGCCCAATCTGTACCCGCACCTCCCCGCTGCATCTGGGTACTACATTGAGTTGGCTCCTTCAGATGGGCAACCAGAATCTGAGGGTGCAGCCCAAACATGACCCCGTGCTGGGGTGCACTGAGCGACGGGCACTAAGGTCACTGAGAGCCCAGAGGTCGAAGGTGCCCAGTGCCTACATTGTATTCTTATACTATAAGTAGTTGGGCATGGATCGGTCACTGTGGCTCAGGCTTCACCAACACTCAACTGGTCAACCAGAAGAGCATCCCATTAAGTGATGTCACCTAAAGCGGGAACAGTGACACTATAAGTACCTTGTGTCTGGTTGCTGTGCTCAGTCTTACCATGCTGTATGACCTGTGACAAGAAACTGTCTTCCACAACCTCACCTTTGTAGTAGAGTTTGGATGTTCTCTCACAGTTTTAAGCCTCTTACACAGCGGTTTTTGTTTCAGTTAATGACTGAAACCGAGGCCTCTAGGTGTCTGAGTCATTCCACATACAGTATTGTGCAAAAGTTTTAGGCAGGTTTGGAAAAAATGCTCTGAAAATAGAAAGGTTAATAGTTTATTTTTGTTAATTAACAAAATGGAAAGTGACTGAACAAAAGAGAAATGTGATCACATCAGTATTTGTTGCGCCGCCCTTTACCTTCCATCAGTCCTTCTAGGTACTCTTGTACAGTCAGGTATTTGTAGGATTATAGTCAGGTGTATGATTAACCAATTATACCAAACAGGTGATGATTATCATCATTTTCACATGTAGGGTGAACACAGTCATTAACTGAAACAGAAACAGCTGTAGGAGACTTAAAACAGGTTGAGGAACAGCCAAACTCTGCTACACAGGTGAGGTTGTGGAAGACAGTTTCCTGTCACAGATCATATACCATGGCAAGACTGAGCACAGCAACGAGACACAAGGTAGTTATACTGCATCGGCAAGGTCTCTCCGGGAAAAGATTTCACAGCATAGTGGGGTTTCTAGATGTGTCGCTCAAGCCCTCTTAAAAAAGCAAAAAGAAACGGCTAACGTTGAGGACCGTAGAAGTAGTTGTCGGCCAAGGACATTAGTGCAGCAGATGAAAAACACATCAGACTTACTCCCATTCAAAATGGTAAGATGTACAGCAATGTCATCAGCTCAAAACTGGCAGAAACCAATGGGATCAGGTACACCCATCTACAGTCCAGAGACGTTTGGCCAGAAGTGGTCTTCATGGAAGAATTGTTGCCAAAAAGCCGTACCTTCCACATAGAAACAAGGCCAGTGACTCTACTATGCACAATATTTGATGTAACAGAAGGCAGTTTGTTTACCGAAGGACTGGAGAGTGGTACAATAATGAGTGTCTGCAGGCAGTAGTGAAGCATGGGGAAGAGCGGTACAATAATAAGTGTCTGCAGGCAGCAGTAAAGCATGATGAAGAGCAATACAGTAATGAGTGTCTGCAGGCAGCAGTGAAGCATGGGAAAGAGCGGTACAATAATAAGTGTCAGCAGGTAGCAGTGAAGCATGGTGGGGAGCGGTACAATAATGAGTGCCTGCAGGCAACAAAGAAGCATGATAAAGAACAATACAAAAATCAGTGTCCTGAGTCAGCAGTGAAGCATAGGGAAGAGCGGTACAATAATGAGTGTCTGTAGGGAGCATTGAAGCATGGTGGAGGGTCGTATATTAATGAGTGTATGCAGGCAGCAGTGAAGCATAGAGGAGAGCAGTACAATAATGAGTATCTGCAGGTAGCAGTGAAGCATGATTGATAGCGGTACAATAATGAGTGTCTGCATGCAGCAGTGAAGCATGGTAGAGAGCGATACAATAATGAGTGACTGGAGGCAGAAGTGATACATGATGGGGAGCAGTACAATAATGAGTGTCTGCATGCGGCAGTGAAGGATGGTGGAGAACAGTACAATAATGAGTGTCTTTGGCAGCAGTGAAGCAGGGTGAAGAATGATATAATAATGAGTGTCTGCAGGCAGCAGTGAAGCAGGGTGGAGAGTGGTGCAATAATGAGTGTCTGTAGGCAGCAGTGAAGCATGGTGGAGACCGGTACAATAATGAGTGTCTGTAGGCAGCAGTGAAGCAGGGTGGAGAATGATATAATAATCAGTGTCTGCAGGCAGCAGTGAAGCAGGGTGGAGAGTGGTACAATAATGAGTGTCTGTAGGCAGCAGTGAAGCATGGTGGAGACCGGTACAATAATCAGTGTCTGCAGGCAGCAGTGAAGCATGGTGGAGAGCAGTACAATAATCAGTGTCTGCAGGCTGCAGTGATACCTGATGGAGAGCAGTACAGTAATGAGTGTCTGCAGGCAGCAGTGAAGCATGGTAAACAGCAGTACAATAATGAGTGTCTGCAGGCAGCAGTGAAGCATGGTGGAAGCTCCTTGGAGGTTTGGGGCTGAATTTCAGCACATGATGTTGGGGATTTGGTCAGGATTTATAATGTCCTCAATGCTGAAATATATACAGACAGATACTTTTCTATAATATAATACCATCAGGGAGGTTTCTGATTGGCTCCAAATACATTCTGCAGCAGGACAAAGACCCCAAATATCCAGTCAATGTCATTAAGAACTATCTTCAGTGTAAGGCCTCTTTCACATGAGCGTTGTGATTGTCGCCTGCCCGCATAGCAGTCAAAAATCGCATGAATGAGAGGAAGTCGCGACCAAGTTGCGACTAAATCTCATGTTGTCTCACCCACTCACTTGGCTGGTTGCAGCATATGTACACCGCACCATAGAATTCCTTCAGCCGGGAGAAATCCTTCAACTGGCTCATTAGCCTTGTAGTCCACAAGCAGTATCCCATCTTTATCCTGACGACAACACCTTGGATGATGACTTCTGCACTCTGAACATCTTTGGGAACCACTGTGTCTCCATTCTTTTGACTGCTCTTCTACCTCCAGATCATACATAAAAATTTATGTCTCACCCAACATCACCAGTCAAGCAAAGAAAGCATCAGCCAAACACGAGACCCGGGAGGTTTGTATTTGGGAAAATTTTTGATCAGCTGACAAACATTTCAGGACCCACTTCGCAGACACCTTCCTTATGCCAAGACAATAGTGAATTATGGACCCACTTGACTGTGAAAATGATCAAAGCCCCAGTTGTAATCTTAGCAGAAATTCGCCAGTCTCCCAGAATCATATCATGGATGGTGACTATGGTTTTCGGAACGGTCACCATTAGAGGTCTCCATGAACGTTCTTCATCAGCGGAGTTGAAGTGGCCGGTTTTCAAAATTGGCAACCCAATTTTTCACTATGGGCACTTGTCGCCTAATCTTTGCACCATGTCACCATGAATGAAGATTGCAAAGCCAAGAATTTAGTAGCATCCCCTCCAACCAGGAGCAAGGCGGGATAAAAGTGTTTACCTCTGATGCCGCTTATCTCTTTGCAGCCCAAGGATCTTCCAACATCCACAAACTTCTACAAAATCGTTGGCAGCTACTGATAAGAAGCTAATTTGACCTGCTGTATGTTTGCCCTAGTGATGGTGACCATCATAGAGACCTCTATTCTCAGATCATCTGTCGCCTTGGTGTACTACCAGTTTATTGGATTGGACTTGGGTAGTGGCAACTAGAGCTTTTGAGGTCGCCACCCCAATTTTCTGCCATCTTTTGGGAGACCTTTTTTATGAATTCGGGTCTAAGTTTTTGATTTGTTTGTGGTCCTCACTGGTAGGTTCCTCCCATGTTGGTGACATTTCCTTTTTGTTTAGTAGACGGGTTAGCAGTCTGTTTTCGATGACCTCTTGAAGAAATATGGTCCCTGTCCTTAAATCCCTACAAACGTGTCATGGCTGGGGTTCAATGAGATGATTAGAGGTTCAGAACGTCTCTTCACAGATGATTTCTCCCCTCAGGTTAAGAATCATTAGTAATCCATTAAAGGGCTGGAACATAATGATAGAAGCAATGTCCGACATGAGAGGATGAACACGCGTCACCAAGACGACAGGCCATAACCCAGAGTGATGGACTAGACTTAATGGGGTCAGACGCCAATTACATCCAATATATCAGATCCAGTATCTGGAGAAGGCCAATTAGGAGAGGAGGAACAAAACGGGACCCGGGTGGGGGGAACCCGGAAACCAAACATCCTAAGACATCCTACTGCTGAGACAGTGATACTCTGCTGACCTGTGTATCTAAGCCTATTATGTGTGATACTGTCTGCTGAGCTGTTGTACCTAATCCTATCCTGTGTGATACTCTCTGCTGACCTGTGTATCTAAGCCAATATGTGTGATACCGTCTGCTGAGCTGTTGTACCTAATCCTAACATGTGTGATACTGTCTGCTGAGCTGTGTATCTAATTCTGTCCTGTGTGATACTGTCTGCTGAGCTGTGTATCTAAGCCTATCCTGTGTGATACTGTCTGCTGAGCTGTGTATCTAATCCTATCCTGTGTGATACTGTCTGCTGAGCCATGTATCTAATCCTATCCTGTGTGATACTGTCTGCTGAGCCGTGTATCTAATCCTATCCTGTGTGATACTGTCTGCTGAGCTGTGTATCTAATCCTATCCTGTGTGATACTGTCTGCTGAGCCATGTATCTAATCCTATCCTGTGTGATACTGACTGCTGAGCCTTGTATCTAATCCTATCCTGTGTGATACTGTCTGCTGAGCTGTGTATCTAATCCTATCCTGTATGATACTGTCTGCTGAGCGGTGTATCTAATCCTATCCTGTGTGATACTGTCTGCTGAGCCATGTATCTAATCCTATCCTGTGTGATACTGTCTGCTGAGCTGTGTATCTAATCCTATCCTGTGTGATACTGTCTGCTGAGCCATGTATCTAATCCTATCCTGTGTGATACTGTCTGCTGAGCTGTGTATCTAATCCTATCCTGTGTGATACTGTCTGCTGAGCCATGTATCTAATCCTATCCTGTGTGATACTGTCTGCTGAGCTGTGTATCTAATCCTAACATGTGTGATACTGTCTGCTGAGCTGTGTATCTAAGCCTATTATGTGTAATACTGTCTGCTGAGCTGTTGTATCTAATCCTATCCTGTGTGATAATGTCTGCTGAGCTGTGTATCTAATCCTATCCCGTGTGATACTGTCTGCTGAGCTGTGTATCTAATCCTATCCTGTGTGATACTGTCTGCTGAGCTGTCTATCTAATCCTGTCCTGTGTGATACTGTCTGCTGAGCTGTGTATCTAATCCTATCCTGTGTGATACTGTCTGCTGAGCTGTGTATCTAAGCCTATTATGTGTGATACTGTCTGCTGAGTCGGGTATCTAATCCTATCCTGTGTGATACTGTCTGCTGAGCTGTGTATCTAATCCTATCCTATGTGATACTGTCTGCTGAGTCGGGTATCTAATCCTATCCTGTGTGATACTGTCAGCTGAGCTACTGTATCTAATCCTATCCTGTGTGATACTGTCTGCTGAGCCGTGTATCTAATCCTATCCTGTGTGATACTCATGACATCATCTGCAGGGTAGCGGTAGTTTATGAATGAGGCGCAGGTGTGCGTCTGATCAGACCACTCATTTGCACACACGTGTCGCACACTCTTCCACGGGTGGCATTTGGTTGATCTGTGTTGGTGGCAGGTTTCAGTGCCCCCCTGCCACTCCTGCCCCCTCTACCATGACATGGAGACAGATGACACCGGCAACTGTGATATGATCCGAGCTTTGCTTTCCAACACCAATTAGCAACTACAAAGCGCCCAGAGCCCTCCGTGTGCTACAGCCTCTCCGGGTTTGGGATCCTCACCTCCTGGCAGCTAAGGAGTGGGCATACGTAACTAATGGCAGCTTAACCCCTCATGTCGCAGAGGCACTGGTCACCTAACACCGACATGGGTTATTGGATAGGTGTTCCAGGTGAAAGGGTCACAGTTGGGTGAAAAGGTGAGCCGCCATTGTTCTACCCTCTGCCAGCATAGTATGATCTGTGCCAACTTTTTTTTCTTACTGGCCCTTTAAATGTGACGAATCAATTATCTTACTATCTATACATAGAAGAATTCCAATAATCCTGCAGGATTAGGACCATTCTGTTTACACTGCGCAGATTATCGAGGTGACGGATGACTAGTCAGTGGTGATGCCATCCAGCTCTGCTGAACCTGTTCTGGCTCATAACAAAACGGCATTACAAAGGAGTCTGAGGGCACGTGCCACCTACTGCCTCACTAGGGTGATAATAACTTCTAATTATATGCTTCTTCCTCTTAAATATCCTTCGTACTGTTATTTCAGGTAGAGCAGGATAGCCTGATGATGACAAAAATGTCCAAATTCTCTATCTCTTCCTAAATGTCACACCTGTGAGGCATGAGGCACATCGGACCTGAAGCCTCGCCTCGGTAGTGTATGATCCTACCATCAGTGATGCATATGGTTCTAGGTCTGGGTAAGGGCTTCCACCCACTAGCGGGTTTTTTTAATGCTGCGATATCGCTGCGTTCTTTTCAATGGGACTTTCTAATGTTAAAATCGCATCGCAAAAAAATTGCAAGTTTGTTCATTTGTGATTTTTCTGCGATGTGATTATAACATTGGAAAAACGCAGCAATATCACAGCGTTAAATAAAAAGCTAGTGGGTAAAAGCCCTCAGAGTGTGTAGGGGTATGGCTCCATAACCAAGTAAAGGTATGTTTCTATGATTGACTTTCTATGCAGGTAGGGGTATCATTCTATGGCAGTTAGGGGTATGGTTCTATGGCAGGTAGGGGTATGGTTCTATGGCAGGTAGGGGTATGGTTCTATGGCAGGTAGGGGTATGGTTCTATGGTAGGTAGGGGTATGGTTCTATGGCAGGTAGGGGTATGGTTCTATGGTAGGTAGGGGTATGGTTCTATGATAAGGTATGGGTATGGTTCTATGATAAGGTAGGGGTATCATTCTATGGCAGTTAGGGGTATGGTTCTATGGCAGGTAAGGGTATGGTTCTATGATAAGGTAAGAGTATGGTTCTATGATAAGGTAGGGGTATCATTCTATGGCAGGTAGGGGTATGGTTCTATGCAGGTAGGGGTATCATTCTATGGCAGGTAGGGGTATGGTTCTATGGTAGGTAGGGGTATCATTCTATGGCAGTTAGGGGTATGGTTCTATGGCAGTTAGGGGTATCATTCTATGGCAGTTAGGGGTATGGTTCTATGGCAGGTAGGGGTATGGTTCTATGGTAGGTAGGGGTATGGTTCTATGATAAGGTATGGGTATGGTTCTATGATAAGGTAGGGGTATCATTCTATGGCAGTTAGGGGTATGGTTCTATGGCAGGTAAGGGTATGGTTCTATGATAAGGTAAGGGTATGGTTCTATGGCAGTTAGGGGTATCATTCTATGGCAGTTAGGGGTATGGTTCTATGGCAGGTAGGGGTATGGTTCTATGGCAGGTAGGGATATGGTTCTATGGCAGGTAGGGGTATGGTTCTATGGTAGGTAGGGGTATGGTTCTATGATAAGGTATGGGTATGGTTCTATGATAAGGTAGGGGTATCATTCTATGACAGTTAGGGGTATGGTTCTATGGCAGGTAGGGATATGGTTCTATGGCAGATAGGGGTATGGTTCTATGGCAGATAGGGGTATGGTTCTATGGCAGATAGGGGTATGGTTCCATGACAAGGTAAGGGTATGGTTCTATGATAAGGTAGGGGTATTGTTCTATGGCAGTTAGGGGTATGGTTCTATGGCAGTTAGGTGTATGGTTCTATGGCAGGTAGGAATATAGTTCTATGGCAGGTAGGGGTATGGTTCTATGATAAGGTAAGGGTATGGTTCTATGGCAGGTACGGGTATGGTTATATGGCAGGTAGGGGTATGGCTCTATGATAAGGTAAGGGTATGGTTCTATGGCAGGTAAGGGTATGGTTCTATGGCAGGTAGAGATATGGCTCTATGATAAGGTAAGGGTGTGCTTCTATGGCAGATAAGGGTATGGTTCTATGATAAGGTAAGGGTATGGTTCTATGGCAGGTAGGGATATAGTTCTATGGTAGTTAGGGGTATGGTTCTATGATAAGGTAAGGGTATGGTTCTATGGCAGGTAGGGGTATGGTTATATGATAAGGTAAGTGTATGGTTCTATGGCAGGTAGGGGTATGGTTCTATGGCAGGTAAGGGTATGGTTCTATGGCAGGTAAGGGTATGGTTCTATGGCAGGTAGGGATATGGTTCTATGATAAGGTAGGGGTATGGTTCTATGGCAGGTAAGGGTATGGTTCTATGGCAGGTAGAGATATGGCTCTATGATAAAGTAAGGGTGTGCTTCTATGGCAGGTAGGGGTATGGTTCTATGCTAAGGTAAGAGTATGATTCTAATGCTAGTATGGGTATGATTATATGATAAGGTAAGGATATGGTTCTATTACAGATAGGGGTATAGTTCTATGATAAGGTAAGGGTATGGTTCTATGGCAGGTAAGGGTATGGTTCTTTGGCAGGTAAGGGTATGGTTCTATGGCAGGTAGGGATATAGTTCTATGGTAGTTAGGGGTATGGTTCTATGATAAGGTAAGGGTATGGTTCTATGGCAGGTAGGGGTATAGTTCTATGATAAGGTATGGGTATGTTCCATGATAAGGCATGGGTATGGTTCTATGATAAGGCATGGGTATGGTTCTATGATAAGGTAAGGGTATGGTTCTATGACAAGGTAAGGGTATGGTTCAATGATAAGGTAAGGGTATGGTTCTATGGCAGGTAGGGGTATGGTTCTATGATAAGGTAAGGATAGGGTTCTATGGCAGGTTGGGATATGGTTCTATGGCAGGTAGGCGTATGGTACTATGATAAGGTAAAGGCATGATTCTATGGCAGGTAGGGGTATGGTTCTATATTAAGGTATGGGTATAGTTCTATGGCAGGTAGGGGTATGCTTCTATGATAAGGTTAGGGTATGGTTCTATGATAAGATAAGGATATGGTTTTATGATAAGGTAAGGGTATGGTTCTATGGAAGGTAGGGGTATGGTTCTATGATAAGGTAAGGGCACGGTTCTATGGCAGGTAACGGTATGGTTCTATGATAAGGTAATGGTATGGTTCTGTGACCAAGTAAGGGTAGGTTATATGACCAGGTAAGGGTGTAGTTCTGTGACCAGGTAAGAACCTGGTTATGTTATCAGGTTAGGGTATGGTTTCTTGACCAGGTAAGAATATGGTTCTATGAACAGGTAAGGGTACGGTTATACAACCAAATAAGGGGATAGTTCTGTGTGCAGGTAAGGGTATGGTTCTATAACCAGGTACGGGTGTAGTTCTGTGACCAGGTAAGAATATGGTTATGTTATCAGGTTAGGGTATGGTTGTCTGAGCAGATAAGAGAATGGCTCCGTGGCCAGGTAATGTTCTGGCTCTATGACCAGTTAAGGTTATAGTTCTATGACCAGGTAAGGGTATGGTTCTGTTGGCAGGTAAGGGTATGGTTCTATGGCTGGGTACAAATATGGTTCTATGGGCAGAAAGGTTATGGATCTAGCACAAGATAAGTGTATGGTTCTATGACGGGATAAGGCTAATCTCACTCAGGCGTTTGACAAAACAGCATATTTTTAAACGCAGCGTTTTACAGTGTTTTCGAGCAGCATTTTTAGACGCATTGCACTGGGTGATGTGGTGCGATAAAAAGAGCTACAACGCACTAACATAGAACAGACAGCGTTTGCAAAAACACTTGTCTGAGAATCCCCATTGAAATCAATGGAGACTCAGAATAGTGTTTTTAGCGGGCGTTTCAAACGCCCGCTCAAAGCTGTAAAAGTGCCTTTGTTAGAGCGGCCTAAGGGTGTAGTTCGATGACCGGAAAAGGGTATTGTTCTAAGACAAGGTAATTGTATGTTTCTATGACCGGGTAAGGGTATGGTTCTATGGGCAGGCAAAGATAGGGTTCTATGTATAGATATATCAGGGGTCAGTACAGAGATCTCTCCCATCATCTATTATACAGAGGACTGTAACAAGGGGGCGCTCTAATAATTATGTATAGATATATCAGGGGACAATACAGAGATCTCTCCCATCATCTGTTTATACCCAGGACTGTAACAAGGGGGCGCTCTAATAACTGTGTATAATATATCAGGGGACAATACAGAGATATCTCCTATCATCTATTTATACCCAGGACTGTAACAAGGAGGCCTCTAATAACTATGTATAGATATATCAGGGGACAATACAGAGATCTATCCCATGATCTGTTTATACCTAGGACTATAACAAAGGGGCACTCTAATAACTATGTAATATATATCAGGGGTCAGTACAGAGATCTCTCCCATCATCTATTATACAGAGGACTGTAACAAGGGGGCGCTCTAATAACTATGTATAGATATATCAGAGGACAATACAGAGATCTCTCCCATCATCTGTTTATACCCAGGGCTGTAACAAGGGGGCGCTCTAATAACGATGTAATATATATTAGGGGTCAGTATAGAGATTTCTCCCATCATCTGTTTATACCTAGGACTGTAACAAGGGGGCACTCTAATAACTATGTATAGATATATCAGGGGACAATACAGAGATCTCTCCCATGATCTGTTTATACCTAGGACTATAACAAAGGGGCGCTCTAATAACTATGTAATATATATCAGGGGTCAGGACAGGGATCTCTCCCTTGATCTGTTTATAGCAAGGACTGTAACAAGGGAGGGCTCTAATAACTATGTATAGATATATCAGGGTTCAGTACAGAGATCTCTCCCATCATCTATTTATACCCAGGACTATAACAAGGGGGCGCTCTTATAATTATGTATAGATATATCAGGGGACAGTACAGAGATATCTCCTATCATACCCAAGACTGTAACAAGGGGGCGCTCCAATAACTATGTGTAGATATATCAGGGGTCAGTACAGAGATCTCTCCCATCATCTATTTATACCCAGGACTGTAACAAAGCGGAGCTCTAATAACTATTTGATATATATTAGGGGTCAGTACAGAGATCTCTCCCATCATTTATTTATACCCAAGACTGTAACAAGGGGGTGATCTAATAACTATGTATGATATGTATGGGGTCAGTACATCTATTTATACCCAGGACTATGATGTAATAAGGAGTCACCCACTATGTATAGAGGAAAGAAGGTTTCTTCACCGACATACCGTGTTTCCCTGATAATAAGACCTACCCCATAATAAGCCCTACCCTGGTTTTCAAGGGACGCTTGAAATATAAGCCCATCCCCAAAAATAAGCCCTAGCTTACCTGCATTAAAAAATCAATGCTCACCTGGTCAGCGGTGTCCCAATGCCTCGCAATGGTCTCCGAAGGCACTTCGGCAAGCCGCAGTGTCCTCCGCACTGACATCTCAGCTTCTTTCTGGTGACGGGGCTTTGAATACCCTGCCTCCAGCAAAGTGAGCGCTGTGATTGGATCGAGCACCAGCCAATCACAGCCGGCGCTCGATCATTCACAGCCATTCAGCGAATGACATCACTGAATGGCTCTGATTGGCTCATCAAGCGCTAGCTGATTTCAATGAGAGCCGTGCCTGCAGCTACAAGCGCCGGCCACTAAACAGAGGTCGTGTGGAGACTTCTGCTGCTTCCGGTCTGACCTCTGTTTATTTGCAGCGCTGACACATGCGTCCACCCAGCTGATTGGTTGTGGTCTGGAGCGACGGACCGCAGCCGATCAACTATTGATGACCTATTCTGAGGATAAATCATCAATAGTATTTTTTCCGGAAAACCCCTTTAAATGAGGAAAATTGGCTTCTACCTCTTTTTTTTTTTTGCCCTCCTCTGGATCAACATTGGGGGTTAATAGGCTGAACTGGATAGATACAAGTCTTTTTTCAGCCTAAAATACTATGTTACTATGTATGGCTCTATCATCAGGTAAGGGTATGGCTCTATGACCAGGTAGAGATACGGGTCTATGACCTGCTAAGGGTATGGCTCTATGACCAGGTAGAGATACGGGTCTATGACCTGCTAAGGGTATGGCTCTATGACCAGGTAGAGATACGGGTCTATGACCTGCTAAGGGTATGGCTCTATGACCAGGTAGAGATACGGGTCTATGACCTGCTAAGGGTATGGCTCTATGAGCAGTGAAGGACATAATTCTATGATGTGGTGAGTGTATATAGTTATATGACCAGGTAAGGACCAGGTAAGGGTGTGGCACTATGAACAGGTGAGGATATGATTCTATAACCAGGTGAAGGTATGTCTTTATAACCAGGTAAGGGTATGACGTTATGACTAGGTAATGTGATTATATGACCAGGTAAGGGTATGATTCTAAGACCTATTAAGTGTATGGCTCCATGAACAGGCAAAGGTATGGTTCTATGACCAGGGAAGGGTATGGTTACCTGTAGAGTATGGCTCTATGATCCGGTGAGGGTAGGGTTCTATGGTAAAGGTATGGGTAAGGGTATGATTATATAAATGGGTAAGGGTTTGGTTCTGTGACCAGGTAAAGGTATGGTTTTATTAACAGGTAAGAACAGGTAAGGGTATGACTTTATGACTTGTTAAGAGTATGGTTCAATGGCCATTTACAGGTACGGTAAGGGTATGATTATATAACCGGGTACAGGTTGGGTTCTATGAGCAGATAATGGTATGGTTCTATGGCCAGGTGAGGGTATGGCTCTATAATCAGGCGAGGGTATGGTTCTATAACCTGGTATGGGTCTGATTGTATGACCAGGTAAGGATATACTTCTATGACCTGGTATGGGTATAATTCTATGATCAGGTGAGGGTATGGTTCTATGACTGGGTAAGGGTATGGTTCTAAGACATATTAACGGTATGGGCCTATGATCAGGTAAGTGTATGGCTGTATGATCAGATGAGTGTATGGTCAAATAACATGGTAAGGGTATAGGTCCATGATCAGGTAAGTGGATGGCTGTATGATCAGGTAAGTGGATGGCTGTATGATCAAGTAAGGGTATGGGTTAATGACTAGGTAAGGGTATAGGTCTATGATCAGGTAAGTGGTTGGCTGTATGATCACGTGAGGGTATCATCAAATGACTTGGTAAAGGTATAGGTCCATGATTAGGTAAGTGGATGGCTGTATGACCAGGTATGGGTATGATTCTATGATCAGGTGAGGGTATGGTTCTATGACTGGGTAAGGCTATGGTTCAAAGACATATTAACCGTATGGGTCTATGATCAGGTAAGTGTATGGCTGTATGATCAGATGAGTGTATGGTCAAATGACATGGTAAGGGTATAGGTCTATGATCAGGTAAGTGGTTGGCTGTATGATCGTGTAAGGGTATGGTCAAATGACATGGTAAGGGTATAGGTTCATGATCAGGTAAGTGGATGGCTATATGATCAGGTGACGGTATGAGTTAATGACTAGGTAAGGGTATAGGTCTATGATCAGGTAAGTGTATGGCTGTATGATCAGATGAGTGTATGGTCAAATGACTTGGTAAGGGTATAGGTCCATGATCAGGTAAGTGGATGGCTATATGATCAGGTGACGGTATGGGTTAATGACTAGGTAAGGGTATAGGTCTATGATCAGGTAAGTGGTTGGCTGTATGATCATGTAAGGGTATGGTCAAATGACTTGGTAAGGATATAGGTTCATGATCAGGTAAGTGGATGGCTGTATGATCAGGTGACGGTATGAGTTAATGACTAGGTAAGTGGTTGGCTGTATGATCATGTAAGGGTATGGTCAAATGACTTGGTAAGGATATAGGTTCATGATCAGGTAAGTGGACGGCTCTATGATCAGGTATGGATATGGGTTAATGACTAGGTGAGGGCAGTGCCCGAGGTACAAGGCAGTGGATGCCAATCCCTCCTTCAGCAGTTACAGAACTCCATAAAGGGGTATTCTAACCTCAGACATTTCTGCTACGTCTGTGACGCCCCTAGTGGTTGGTCTGAGGCCCGGAGACCCAAACCGCACTCAGTCCGTCCCGGTACGGGGGAATTGGGTCACGTTGGGGGATATTAACCCTCAGCACGCTGGTGGGAGGAGGTGACAGGAGTGACAGATGACAGCTCTGGAAGCAGCAGGTCCGGGCAGGGCTGTAGGAGGAGGGAGCAGGCTGCGATGGGCAGGCGTTGGCACACCATTGGTCGCCGGCAGCAGGGAGTGATCTGGGGCTGGCGGAGGATTACGAGATCCTGGCATGCAGTAGTTTTGTTTTTCTCTGCCTTCAGTTTGGAGAAAGGGAGCAACCTTCACACCACCAGGAATTATACCCCCTGGCCAGGACTGCGGGGCATGTGCCAGCCCCAGAACCCCCTGACAACCCCATGTTCTCCCAGCCGACCCCTGACAAAGGAAACTAAGCCATCCGTCCTCCTCCTGCACGTCTGCTCCGAGGTAAGCCCTGCTGCCCATTGTCTCCTGGCACTGCGCCGCTAGATTGTCAGCTCTGCGCTCCGACAATTGTCGGGACTGGAATTGTTTGGGAAGTTTTAATAGACAGATAGGGGGAGGGGGCAGCTGCAGGGGGTCTCTGCCAGGAAGAGGGATGGGGGGTCGTTAATCTCTGTGTCCGTGGCTGGAGGACGGAGGGACTTGTGGACAAATCAGCGCTCTGCAGTCCACATATATATGTATACATACATGACTGATTGTACAACGCTGCGGAATAGGTGGCTGCCATAGCAATAAAGGATGCACACAGAAGCTTACATACAATGCGACACATACATGTACACACAAACTTATACACATGCAAATCCACACGTGTAGATATCAACACACATATGTACAAAACACACACTGAAACTTACATACAAATCCACATACAATCACTCGTGTAGAATTATACATGCACACACAAACATATGTATATAATCATACGTGCACACAGCATATGCATATAATCAGCAAACACATGTATGTGCCCATACAGTTACATACACATAGATATATACATTCACATAGTCATACACACACATATATATATATAAACCAGCAAAACGGTGCACATAGGTACATACATATAGACACATAAATACATGCAGGTACAGTACATACACATACAATACATACATGCACACAGTATATGCATACACCAGAAACACACCTGGAATACATACATGCATACACATATAACACATATACATACACACTACATATATGCATCAACACAGATACGCTGCACACGCAGATACACACAGAGCAAGAATATACTCCAACCTGGGCTCTTGACCCTATAGATCACAAGGATTTAATACAATTAACCCTTCTCTTCCCATTCCCCAACCTACAGAGCACCCCCCCCCCCCCCCCCTCATTATTATTGTCATCGCCTCCCTCTGGCATGTGAGGAGTTAAGTAGCGGCGAGTATGGAGGGGTATCTGCTCCCGTATCCCTCACACTCCGTATCCCTCTACTGGAAATCTCCGCACTGGGATGAGAACCGTTAACCCTCCAGCTGCCCTAGCCATGCACAGTAGCAGAGCAATGTTCTGTGTGCAGAGCCCCGTCTCATATACAGAGGTGCAGCTCTTCTGTATCTGTCGGGAGTGCTGTGCTCTGTGCCTACTGCGATACGGCATATACCGCGCAGAGCGTTATGTGTAGGATACGGGGTAACGTATGAAGTGTAAGATACGGTGCAATATATAACTTGCCGAACAGTATGTGTATGAAGCGCTATATTGTATCACATGCAGAGTATTAAATACAGGGGCATGTATAACATTCAGAGCATTTTGTTTAGGATTCATCTGAATGTATAACCTGCAGAGAATGTTGTGTCTGATACGGTGTAATGTACAGCTTATTGTGTGTATGATACGGTGTAAAGTCAAACGTGCCGAACATTGTTTGTACAATACAGTGCAGTGTATATTGTGCAGAGCATTATGTGTATGATACGGTGCACTGTCAGACGTGCAGAACGTTATGTGTATGAGACAGTGTAATATGCATTGTGATACAGAGCATTATCTGTGTAATAATATGCAATAGATTGTAAACATAAATATACTGTGTATTACATTGTGGAGCACTATGTGTTTTACAGGGGCCAATTGGTACTATGCAGAGCATTACAAAAGTGCAGCAAGTGTGAGCAGCGCATTTTGTGCGTGATACACCATAAAGTATAGGTGCAGAACATTATTATATGGAGTATTACCCTGTCTGCAGAACATTATTATATGGAGTAGTACCCTGTATGCAAAGCTTCATTATATGGAGTATTACCCTGTCTGCAGAGCATTACTATATGGAATATTACCGTTTGTGGAGCAGCATTATATGGAGCATTACTTGTATGCAGAGTATTATTATATGCAGTATTACCCTGTCCGCAGTGCATTATTATATGGAGTATTAGCTTGCCTGTAGAAGATTTTATTATATGGAGTATTGCCCTGTTTGCAAAGCATTTTATTATATGGAGTATTACCCTGTCTGCAGAGCATTATGAACTATACAGAGCATTGCTACTGGAGAAGTCATCAGTATCTTGTATCTTCCCTCTATAGATGGACCCCTGCACCTCAGATGGCCTGGCACCCTAAGCTTGTCACCATCACTTATCACTTAGTTGTTTTTGTGTAGGTTGCATTATGTATGGCACTCTTATTTGGTGGTTGTATGTTGGTATTATTTGAGCGCTATATGGCAGTATTTATTTAGACATGGTATGGCATTAGTACCAAGCAACTGTACAGTTTATTATACGTGCAGAGTATGGTGATGGCAACACTGTATAACCCTTAGACAGGTGTATGATGCTGTATTTTAATAACCACATGATTGTATTATCGCAGCACTGTATGGCGGTATTTAATTAGGCATGGTGTGGTATTACTACTGAGGCACTGTACAATGCATTATTTTAACAGTATATTGGGGCCCCATATACCTGTACGGCTCTGTTATTTAGTGACTATTGATATTATTTGAGCACTGTATAGCGGTATTTACTTAGGCATGGTGTGGTATTACTACTGAGTCGTGGCACTATATAATGCTGTTGGACACCTGAGACAACTGAGCACTGCATAGAGGCTTTTTCTTAGCCATGGAGAGCCATTAAGGCTGCGGCGCTGTACCATTCATTATTCTTGCAGTGTATGGTTGTGGCAGCACTATATAATACTGTTATGTAGGCAACGGTACAAAGCTGTTGTTTGATGATTGTATGCTTGTATTTTTTGAGCACTCTGTGGCAGTACTACTGGAGTACTGTACAGTTTGTTATTTTTGTAGCAACCCTGTATAACACTGTGAGGTACCTGTACGGAACTGTAATTTTATGACTCTTTGTTGGTGTTATTTCAGCACTGTATAGCAGTACTTACAGTACTCAGACATGCTGTGGCACTACTACTAAGATGCTGTACAGTTTATTAGGTTTCCAGTCTATAGTGGTGATGACACTGTGTAATACTGTTATTTAGACAACTGTATGGGGCTCTTATTTCGTGACAGTATGTTTGTATTATTTGAGCACTCTATGGCGGTATTTACTCACAGTTCATTATTTTTGCATTGTATCGTTGCGGCAGCACTGTATAATGCTGTTCTGTACGCAACTATATAGCGACATTAATTGATGACTGTATGTTTGCTACATTTGAGCTCTCTATGGCGGTATTTACTTAAGCATGGTATGGCACTGCTACCTGTAGTTTATTATTTTTGTGGTGTATAGTGGTGATGACACTGTTATTTAGACAATTGCATGGAGCTGTTATTTGGTGGTTGTAGGTTGATCATTATTTGAGCACTCTATTGCAGTATTTACTTAGGTATGGTGTGGCACTACTACCGCTTTGGTATACAGTTTATTATTGTAGTATATAGCGGTGGCACTGTAAAACACTTTTATTTAGGCAACTGTACAGAAGTGTTATTTGGTGGCTGTATTTTGGTATTATTTGAGCACTGTGTAGCGGTATACATGATGTTGATGCAAGCTTTCAGACTTTTTTATGCCTGATGAAGGACTGTGAGTAAGTCTGAAAGCTTGCAGTAACATCATGTATTTTTGTTAGCCATTAAAAGGTATATCTACAAGATTACTTGGGTTCTCTTACTGGGAAGAATCACATGGTAGCGGCATTATATAACCTTGTTATTTAGACAACTGTATATAGCTGGTATTTGGTGGCTGTATGTTGCTATTACCTGAGCACTCTATGGTGGTATTTCCTTAGGCATGGAGTAGCACTATTACCTAGGCACTGTAGAGTTTATTACTCTTGTAGTACATGGTGATAGTGGCAATGTATTAACACTCATATAGGCAATTGTATCGAACTGCTATTTTGTGTTTCTGTCTGTATTATTTGAGCACTCTGTGGTGGAATTTGTTTAGGCATGGTGTGGCACTACTATACTACTGAGGTGAATAGTGGTGATGGCACTGTGTAATAGGTATACTGTAGCACTGCTACTGAGGCACTGTACAGTTTATTAGTATTGCAGTGTATAGTGGTAGTGGCACTGTCTGACAATTGTATGGAAGTGTTATATCATGGATATATGTTGTGATTATTGGAGCACTCTATAGCGGTATTTACTTACACATAATGTGGCACTGTTATTTGGTTCCAGATATTTTGAGCACTATATAGCACTGTTATTCAGTTCCAGCACTTTGTGCACTATATGGCACTGTTATTTGGTGCCACTACATTGTGCACTTTATGGCACTGTTATTTGGTTTCAGTGCTTTGAGCACTATATGGCACTGTTATTTGGTGCCAGTACTTTGTGCACTATATGGCACTGTTATTTGGTGCCACTACATTGTGCACTTTATGGCACTGTTATTTGTTTCCAGCACTTTGTGCACTATATGGCACTGTTATTTGGTGCCAGCACTTTGTGCACTATATGGCAGTTATTTGGTTCCGGCATTTTGTGCACTATATGGTACTGTTATTTGGTGCCAGTACTTTGTGCACTATATGGCACTGTTACTTGGTTCCAGTACTTTGTGCACTATATGGCACTGTTATTTGGTGCCAGCACTTTGAGCACTATATGGCGCTGTTATTTGGTGCCAGCACTTTGTGCACTATATGGCGCTGTTATTTGATGCCAGCACTTTGTGCACTATATGGCACTGTTATTTGGTGCCAGTATGTTGTGCACTATATGGCACTTCTATTTGGTGCCAACACTTTGTGCACTATATGGCACTGTTATTTGGTTCCAGTACTATGTGCACTATATGGCACTGTTATTTGGTTCCAGCACTTTGTGCACTATATGGCACTGTTATTTGTTTCCAGCACTTTGTGCACTATATGGCACTGTTATTTGGTTCCAGCACTTTGTGCACTATATGGCACTGTTATTTGGTGCCAGCACTTTGTGCACTATATGGCACCGTTATTTGTTTCCAGCACTTTGTGCACTATCTGGCACTGTTATTTGGTGCCAGTACTTTGTGCACTATATGGCACTGTTATTTGGTGCCAGTACTTTGTGCACTATATGGCAGTTATTTGGTGCCAGTACTTTGTGCACTATATGGCAGTTATTTGGTGCCAGCACTTTGTGCACTATATGGCACTGTTATTTGGTTCTGGCACTTTGTGCACTACATGGCACTGCTATTTGGTTCCAGTACTTTGTGCACCATATGGCACTGCTATTTGGTGCCAGTACTTTGTGCACTATATGGCACTGTTATTTGGTGCCAGCACTTTGTGCACTATATGGCACTGCTATTTGGTGCCAGCACTTTGTGCACTATATGGCAGTTATTTGGTTCCAGTACGTTGTGCACTATATGGCACTGCTATTTGGTTCCAGTACTTTGTGCACCATATGGCACTGCTATTTGGTGCCAGTACTTTGTGCACTATATGGCACTGTTATTTGGTGCCAGCACTTTGTGCACTATATGGCACTGCTATTTGGTGCCAGCACTTTGTGCACTATATGGCAGTTATTTGGTTCCAGTACGTTGTGCACTATATGGCGTTGTTATTTGGTTCCAGCACTTTGTGCACTATATGGCACTGTTATTTGGTGCCAGCACTTTGTGCACTATATGGCAGTTATTTGGTTCCAGTACGTTGTGCACTATATGGCACTGTTATTTGGTTCCAGCACTTTGTGCACTATATGGCACTGCTATTTGCTTCCAGTACTTTGTGCACTATATGGCACTGTTATTTGGTTCCAGCACTTTGTGCACTATATGGCACTGTTATTTGGTTCCAGTACTTTGTGCACCATATGGCACTGTTATTTGGTGCCAGCACTTTGTGCACTATATGGCACTGCTATTTGGTGCCAGTACTTTGTGCACTATATGGCACTGCTATTTGCACACTGTATGGCAGTACACTGGCACACAGAGGCCATCCAACATAAGCCTTGTCCGTGGTTCATCCTTTATAATGCTGACCAGCGACCTGATCGTGGCGACCTTTGATTGTATCTGGTCGGCGGTGGAGCTAGCAGGAACAGCTGGGAGCCTGCAGGGCGGCCTGTGTATTCCAGGCATTGTTCTCGCTGTCAGTGCCGAGGGGCCCGTATTGGGGAAGCCCCCGATCCTGGAAGTAACTAGACCCTGAGAGCTCCGAACATCTTCCTTCCCTCTGGGTCTTGAGGAGATGGTCCCGGGGGTTAACCCTTTCCCTTCTTCGCTGTGTGGCTGCCAGGAGGTGTAACAATGGCTGCGGTAGTTTGTCGGTCCAGTCCCAGGGGTCTGCCTCCCCCTCCTCCTCCCGCAGCGCTGTGCCTGGAGACACATTACCTCCTTACCTGCAGACTCATCCCTGAGGCCGGAGGGTCTCCCATTATACCCTGGGCCCCTCTTACTTGTATTAACCCCTTAGACCTCATGTAAGCTATCTGACCCAAAGAGCTGACAATCTGAACACAGCACAGGGGTTCCTCTTATTTGATATTTTCCTTTGATTTAACCAGTTGGTAACCAAGAGTCTTACCCACCCCCTCATCCTTAGCAGACATGGGCCACCCAGATACATATGGGCAGTCAGGAACCGGTTAACCCGTTCCACGCTGGATTACCTCTGCCTGAACCCTGGATCATTAAGGACAGAAATAGGGCAATTTAAATTCTGTCAGCAAACATCAGCGAGAAGGAGAGATGAATTTTAAGCGATCGCACACTGAGAGGAGACAACATGTGCAATCTCCACGCAGGCGTCTCATCAGCCAGCAGCCGGAGGCAGCGGTACCGGGCTGGCCGGGGGCAAGAGCCTGTCCCTGCTCACACCGTCCCGTACCTCTACACGGCATTAGGCATTACCTCCACACAGACCATGACCAGACCACCACACCATCCCAACACAGACCACCACACCATCCCAACACAGACCATGACCAGGCCACCATCCCAACACAGAGCACCACACCATCCCAACACAGACCAGACCACCATTCCAACACAGACCAGACCCCCACACCAACACAGACCACCACACCATCCCAACACAGACCAGACCACCATTCCAACACAGACCAGACCCCCATACCAACACAGACCATGACCAGACCACCATCCCAACACAGACCACCACACCATCCCAACACAGACCAGACCACCATTCCAACACAGACCAGACCCCCATACCAACACAGACCATGACCAGACCACCATCCCAACACAGACCAGACCCCCATTCCAACACAGACCATGACCAGACCACCACACTATCCCAACACAGACCATAACTAGACCACCATCCCAACACAGAGCACCATACCATCCCAACACAGACCAGACCACCATTCCAACACAGACCAGACCCCCATACCAACACAGACTATGACCAGACCACCACACTATCCCAACACAGACCGTAACTAGACCACCATCCCAACACAGAGCACCACACCATCCCAACACAGACCAGACCACCATTCCAAACACAAACCAGATCACCATCCCAACACAGACCGTGACTAGACGACAATCCCAACTCAGAGCACCACACCATCCCAACACAGACCATGACCAGACCACCACACCATCCCAACACATACCATGACCAGAGCACCACACCATCCCAACACAGACCATGACCAGACCACCACACCATCCCAACACAGACCGTGACTAGACCACCATCCCAACACAGAGCACCACACCATCCCAACACAGACCAGACCACCATTCCAAACACAAACCAGATCAGCATCCCAACACAGACCATGACGAGACCACCACATCATGCCAACACAGGACCATGACCAGACCAGCACCCCAACACAGGACGATGACCAGACCACCACACCAACCCAACACAGGACCACCACATCATCCCAACACAAGACCATGACCAGACCTCCACACCATCTCAACACAGACCATGACCAGACCATCACACCATGCCAACACAGGACCATGGACAGACCACCACATCATCCCAATACAGGACCATGACCAGACCTCCAAACCATCTCAACACAAACCATGACCAGACCACCACACCATGCCAACACAGGACCATGGCTAGACCACCACACCATCTCAACACAGACCATGACCAGACCACCATACCATCCCCACACAGACCATGACCAGACCACCACCTCATGCCAACACAGGCCCATGACCAGACCACCACACCATCCCAACACAGGACTATGACCAGACCACTACACCACCTCAACACAGACCATAACTAAGTAACCACCCCAACAGAGACCATGACCAAACCACCACACCATCCCAACACAGACCATGACCAGACCACCACCCCAATACAGGATCATGACCAGACCACCACATTATTCCAACACAGGACCATGACCAGACCACCATCCCATCCCAACACAGGAATATGACCAGACCACTATACTAACACAGGACCATAGCCAGGCCATCACACCATCCCAACATAGACCATAACCAGACCACCAGACCATCCTAAAACAGGATTATAACCAGACTACTACACCATCCCAAAACAGGACCATGACCAGACCACCACACCACCCTAAAACAGGACAATGACCAGACATCACACCATCCCAACACAGACCATGATCATGTCTACTAAGTATAGCCCCAGGGGTATATTCTTGTACATAGGGGGTCAGTATTATAGTAGTTATATTCTTGTACATAGGGGGCAGTATTATAGTAGTTATATTCTTGTACATAGGGGGCAGTATTATAGTAGTTATATTCCTGTACATAGGAGGCAGTATTATAGTAGTTATATTCTTGTACATAGGGGGCAGTATTATAGGAGTTATATTCTTGTACATAGGGGGCAGTATTATAGTAGTTATATTCTTGTACATAGGGGTAGTATTATAGTAGCTATATTCTTGTACATAGGAGCAGTATTATAGCAGTTATATTCTTGTACATAGGGGGCAGTATTATAGTAGTTATATTCTTGTACATAGGGGGCAGTATTATAGTTATATTCTTGGACATAGAGAGCAGTATTATAGCAGTTATATTCTTGTACATAGGAGCAGTATTATAGTAGTTATATTCTTGTACATAGGGGGCAGTATTATAGTAGTTATATTCTTGTACATAGGGGTAGTATTATAGTAGCTATATTCTTGTACATAGGAGCAGTATTATAGCAGTTATATTCTTGTACATAGGGGGCAGTATTATAGTAGTTATATTCTTGTACATAGGGGGCAGTATTATAGTTATATTCTTGGACATAGAGAGCAGTATTATAGCAGTTATATTCTTGTACATAGGAGCAGTATTATAGTAGTTATATTCTTGTACATAGGGGGCAGTATTATAGTATTTATATTCTTGTACATAGGGGGCAGTATTATAGTAGTCATATTCTTGTACATAGGGGCAGTATTATAGTAGTTATATTCTTGTACATATGGGGCAGTATTATAGTAGTTATATTCTTGTACATAGGGGGCAGTATTATAGTAGTTATATTCTTGGACATAGGGGGCAGTATTATAGTAGTTATATTCTTGTACATAGGGGGCAGTATTATAGTAGTTATATTCTTGTACATAGGGGGCAGTAGTATACTAGCTATATTCTTGTACATAGGGGGCAGTATTATAGTAGTTATATTCTTGGACATAGGGGGCAGTATTATAGTAGCTATATTCTTGTACATAGGGGGCAGTATTATAGTAGTTATATTCTTGGACATAGGGGGCAGTATTATAGTAGTTATATTCTTGTACATAGGGGGCAGTATTATACTAGTTATATTCTTGTACATAGGAGCAGTATTATAGTAGTTATATTCTTGTACATAGGGAGCAGTATTATAGTAGCTATATTCTTGTACATAGGGGGCAGTATTATAGTAGTTATATTCTTGTACATAGGGGGCAGTATTATAGTAGTTATATTCTTGGACATAGGGGGCAGTATTACAGTAGTTATATATCAGGTAGTATTATGGCTTATGTACATATAATGATTGTTGCTCAAAATTTGGTAAAACATATAAAAATGCCTGATAATCGTTACGTCTAACCGTGGAGCCATCGTGCAGTTTTCATTTGTTGCTCCGTTTCATCCTGCTCGCTCCCTTCCTGTTACGTCTAAACACTCTCCGCTCAGAGTATACATAGCAATGTGAAGTGCTGAGCGAAAAGTGAGCGATTTTCAGCCATGATCTGCCATCTAAACACTCTGCACAAGTACGAACACCTAGCGGGGACGTCATACGCTCGTGCGAGAATCGTCCCTTGTAAAAGGCGCATTCGAATCTCTGTTGTGGTGAGATGAGGTATTTAGTCTCTGATGGAGGTTATGTTGGGTCATGCCGTGCGGGTCCTTACTGACCGTCTGGTTATTATATAGTACCGTCACTTGCACGGTAGTATAAGGATGAGTATAATGTCGCCCAGTACTATAATCTCCGATGCACCCTTCCTTATTGTACAGTTCATCCTCCGTATTTGCGTGGCGACTAGAGATGAGCGAACCTACTCATTTCTAGTAATTACTCGATCGAGCACCGCGATTTTCGAGTACTTCAGTACTCGGGTGAAAAGATCCGGGGGGCGGGGGGAGGCGTGGCGGAGCGGGTGTAGCAGCGGGGAACAGGGGGGAGCCCTCTCTCTCTCCCTCTCCCCCCCAATCCCCGCTGCAACCCCCCACTCACCCACGACACCCCCCGAATCTTTTCGTCCGAGTACGGAAGTACTCGAAAATCGCGGCGCTCGGGCGAAAAAGGGGCGTGGCCGAGTAGGTTCGCTCATCTCTAGTGGCGACACATCTGCGGGGCGGACCGCTTATATGTATTGTCATCCAAGAAAAACAGCAGATTTTTCTACATGAGGGGTCTTTTTATGAAGGGGGTAAAAATGGCAGTTTTTTGCCTTTTCTACCCCGCTCTAACCATCACCACTTGTATATTAACCTGTTCCCTTCCAGATAGGGCAGTAAACAACTGCACAGATTATAAGGGGGGGTACTTACTTCATAACTTACTACCTGTGTAATGACAGGAAAAAGGAAACAGACATTTCCATTCCCGCATTGAGTCATTCAGAGGATTCCCGTACGGCGGTGAAGCATGTGAGGAGAGGGTAGTGTCCATGGGGCGCTGTTTTGGGGACATACATGGTTACACCACATTCTTCTGTGGTGGGGTATTTAGTTGTTTTTACGGGGGGCTCCATGGACAGGTAGCCCGGCACCCACTCTAAGGAAAGCATTCTAAAAGATACTCTTTTTTTTTGTTGCCCATAGCAACCAATCACAGCACAGCTTTCATTTCTTACACAGCTAAGGTAAAATGAAAGCTGCGCTGTGATTGGTTGCTAGGGGCAATAAAGACAGAGGAACTTTGAGACAGCGTTCCTCGGAGTGAGGCGCCGGCCTGGTCTTCCATGGTCACCCTGTATATATGTATGTGTACAACCCAGAACATGGGGCTATAGTAGTAAATGTATATCATACTGTATACAACATGGAGGTCAGTTATATATGCAGCATATACATACGAGGGGGAAAGCAAATATTGTGAATTTTGCGTCCTGATTCGCATTCTCTGTCCCCGGCGGAGCTGACATGCCATTACCTGACAGTCTGACACCTTGAGGGAGATGACAGCCGGAGAGAGGAAACACACCAATGCCAGCTGTCTGATAAGTGACTGCACTTTCTCACAAGGTGAAGAGACTGCACTGCCCTGTGTGACACTCTCAGCTATCTATCTACTTTGCTATCTGTCTATCTATCTATCTGTCTATCTCATATCTATCTATCTATCTATCTATCTATCTATCTATCTATCTATCTATCTATCTATCTATCTATCTATCTATCTCATATCTATCTATCTATCTCATATCTATCTATCCATCTATCTATCTATCTATCTATCTATCTTATCTATCTCATATCACTCTATCTCATATCTATCTATCTATCTCATATCTAACTATCTATCTTTATCATATCTATCTGTCTCATATCTATCTATCTATCTCATATCTATCTATCTATCTATCTATCTATCTATCTATCTATCTATCTCATATCTATCTATCTATCTCATATCTATCTATCTATCTATCTATCTATCTCATATCTATCTATCTTTCTATCTATCTATCTCTCTCTCATATCTATCTATATATAGTTTGTATCTATCTATCTATCTATCTATCTATCTATCTATCTATCTATCTATCTATCTATCTATCGTTTGCATCTATCTCATATCTATCTATCTTTCTATCTATCTCTTATTGATCTATCATCTATCTACCTAGCTAGCTGCCTGTCTCATATCTATCTCTCATATCTATCTGCCGTATATCTATCTATCTATCTATCTATCTATCTATCTATCTATCTATCTATCTATCTATCTATCTATCTATCTATCTCCTATCTATCTATTTATCTATCTGTCTATCTATCTCATATATCTACCGTATGTATCTATCTCATATCTTTTTATCTCATATCTATCCCATATCTATCTATCTATCTATCTATCTATCTATCTATCTATCTATCTATCTATCTCATATCTATCTATCTATCTATCTATCTATCTATCTATCTATCTCATATCTATCTATCTATCTATCTATCTATCTATCTATCTATCTATCTATCTATCTATCTATATCTCATATCTATCTATCTCATATTGATTTATCTATCTATCTACCGTATGTATTTATCTCATATCTATCTATCACATATCCATCCATCCATCCATCTATCTAGTGTAGCAGTGAGGGCTGTGATATGGACAGGGCTCGTTTTTGTGGTTTTTCTGCATTACTTCGCCATATCTTGAACTTTTTGTGTATTTGGAGGCAAACATCTGGAGACATCTCTATATATGGTCATAAGGAGGTTTAGGTTCTCCGGAAGAGAAGGAATCGATGAGTGGCAGCTGCAGCCTCCTGTAGCTTGTAGTGCTCATAGACATCTACCATTCAGGAGTCTGGGAGAGCTGGGTGACCATATTGGTAGACAGTGAGCCACAGCTTGAGATAACCTAACCCAGATTGCCCTGTGAGGTGGGCGTCGAGGGGGCAGCTGGGGCCTGACTGAGGAAGCAGTCAGTATGGAAGCAGGCCTCGTAGGGCCGGGGGCCCCGTCACTCGTTGGGCCACACTCTCTGTCACTGCCTGTAGTTTTGTCTTCTTTCTAGTCCACTTTTTTCATCTGTGAGAAATATTGTCAGGAAGTGCAAGAAACCTACGAAGAGACAGCTGGGGGTCAGCATGGGGGGGGCGGCTGGCGGCGTTAACCCCTGAGCTCCCGGAAGGGTTTCCAGGGGGAATGGAAGTTTTGTTCCCAGAGCAAGAGTGAATCAGGCAGAACTGGATGAAGTTCTGCAATGGAGTCAGGGTTTTCAGGACCATGGGGTTCATAGCTGCCGAGGAAGGGCCAATAATGGCCACATAGAGAAATTAAAATGGGGCTTCCTTGGTGGGCACTTTTTTCTTGGACCGGCACATGAAGCATCAGTCTAAGTGAATGCGCCCCTTTAGGTTTGTAGTAGATTCGCCACTTTTAAAGGTGCCCCTTTCTATTGTAAGGTCTCGGGAGGGGTAGCATCACTCCTTAGGGAGAGCACCAAGGCAGTAAGTGAGCAGACTTATAAGGTCATCCATGCTCCTCTGGGTAATATGCAAATAAGGAAGATGGAACAATACCTCTGCAGCGCCACCTATTGGATTGCAGCATTCCTTCAAATCAATGCTTGACTCTTTATACAGGTCTGTAGAGCAATGATTGTAGATTGACCACAAACCAGAATCCATACACAGACAGCTGTTTCGGCATGTTTGCCCCTCATCCGTGTGCAGTGGATCGGGACCTGGGATGTATTGTCTTACATGGGATTGTCTAGAGGCAAACCTTTCTGCAGATGTGACCCTCATATGGGCTTTTATGTGAGGTGCCATTTGTTTATATGGGCGGGGCTTAAAATGGGGATTCAAATACTGGGACAGATGCTTAAAGTGGATGACCATTTTGGTTGCCACAACGTATCTTTGCAATGTTCCCAGAAATGTTCACCGCCAGAGAACGCAAGAAACCAACCTTAGTATACTATGTGGCATGCAGGGATAGGCTGGCGCAGCGCCAGGACAGATGCGGGATGCTTCTTTTTAGTAAACCTTGTGTATAAAGTATGTGCCCCCTCCCTCCTTAGTGCACTTCTTGTGGGATGGCGTGCGCTTCTGCTGTCGTTCTTCTTGTTATTTCGTGATTACTGAACATTTGGGCATGTCACGCCCGTCCTAGCCCCCGGGCCCGCCGCATACTGTTCTGTGAGTGATACAGTTATGCCATCTGTCACTGGTCATATTGTCACTGAGCTCGCTCAAGTAATTCAACCGCCGCAAGCTTACATGCTAAAGAGCTACAACTCCCAGCAGCCCATGCCTAATGGGTATTGTAGTTTTTACTATCAGAGCCATCAGGACGTATGTACGATCTGGCTGACCCCAGAACTGTGGCGGCAAAAAGTTCCAATTTTGCTAGAAGTACCAAAATTTCAACTCCTCAGTCATTAAAATCAGGCCATGTCAGTTTTTAAAAAGTAGGAAGAGCGTAGCATCAGGGGGTGCCCAGCAAATGCTGTAATATATGCTAGAAACTGGCAGAAATTATGTCCGAAACGTAGTAGTAATCTCATATCTATCTAACAATCTATATCTAGTCATCTATCTATCTACCCGTGTTTCCCCGAAAATAAGACAGTGTCTTATATAAATTTTTGTTTAAAAAGGTTTAACCTTTTTACATGTATAGCTGCCTGGACACTATTTAAATTGACTTGTTTAATTAACTGTTAGCAGGGCTTAATTTTGGTGTATGGCTTATATTTCAAGCATCTTCAAAAAGCCTGAAAAATCATTTTGCATCCTCAAAAATTCTGGAAAATCATGCTATGTCTTATTTTCAGGGAAACAGGGTATCTATCTATCTATCTATCTCATATCTATCTATCTATCTATCTATCTATCTATCTCATATCTATCTATCTATCTATCTCACATCTATCTATCTATCTATCTATCTATCTATCTATCTATCTATCTATCTATCTATCTATCTCTCTCATATCTATCTATCTCCTATCTATCTATCTATCTATCTATCCATCTATCTATCTATCTATCTATCTATCTCATATCTCATCCATCTATCTATCTCATATCTATCTATCTATCTATCTATCTATCTATCTATCTATCTATCTATCTATCTATCTATCTATCTATCTATCTATCTATCTATCTCATATCTCATCCATCTATCTATCTCATATCTATCTATCTATCTATCTATCTATCTATCTATCCATCTATCTATCTCATATCTATCTATCTATCTATCTATCTATCTGTCTATCTATTTCATATCTCTTCATCTATCTTTCTCATATCTATCTATCAATCTATTCCATGTCTATCTATCTTTTTACTTATTCCATATCTATCTTTTCATCTATCTATCTGCATCTTAATGGGGAGGGTGCAACTGTGCTGGGGGATACAATGGTTAGAAGGTTGGAGGAGTGTTTAAACTAGGGACTGGGGGGAAAGCAAAAAGAGAAACAGGGGGGTAGACATTGTAGATAGTGACCTGGGGTCAAGTAATGGGAATTTGGGTTGAGCTGGAGGAGGGGTTAGTACAGTTAGAACTGACAGATCAGCCAATAGTACCATTAGTAGCAAAGTGAATTTTAAGAGCAAAAACAACTGTATAAATTGTATGACAATGAATGCAAGAAGTCTGATTGGTAAAGTGGGTGAGCTTGAAAATTACGATATAGTTGGAATAACGGAAACATGGCTTGATGATAAGTGTGATTAAGCAGTGAATTTACAGGATTACAATTTCTTCAGAATAGAGCATGGGGAACAGAAAGGGGGAGGGGTATGTATGTACGTTAAATCCTACTTAATGCCAAGGCTACGGGAGGATATAGATGAACACGTGGAACCTCTGTGGGTAGAAATACAGGGAGAAAAAAAAACAACAAAATCCTGATAGGGGTTTTCTATAAGCTACCAAAAACAACAGAAGAAACTGAAACCTTACTATTAAGGCAGATAGAAGAGGTGTCAAACCTCAACGAAGTAATTATTATGGGGGACTTTAATTATCAGGATATATTATGGGTAAACAGAACCTGCAAATCTCACAGGGGTGATAAGTTCTTGAGAACAATTAAAGATAATTACCTTACCCAACTTGTGCGGGAACCAACTAAAGGGACGGCCACTCTGGACTTCGTATAAGCTAACAAACCGGACAGAATCATGGGGGTACAGGTTGAGGGACACTTGGGAAACAGTGACCACGATATAATTAATTTCCAGCTGTCATTCAATAAGAAACCTTACCAGGGAGCGACAAATAAGCTAAACTTTAGTAAAGCAAACTTTGATCATCTTAGAACTACTATCGGTAACATTAATTGGGACAATATCCTCAAAAATATCAGTACAGAGGACACATGGGAAAAGTTCAAAAGGATCCTAATCACCTCATGGGAGCAGTTCATTCCCGAGAGAGAGAAGGAGAACACATCAGAAGAGCAGGGTAGAACATAATCCTCTCTTTTGAGTCCCAGTCCAATCTTGAAATTGGATTGTTGTAAAATATAACCTGAACACTTGCGGCCTGGCCAGGGCCTAACTTGAGTTTAGCGGAATGGAGGGGGCATAGGGAAGGGGAGGGTCGTAGAGGCAGGGAGGTTAGTCCTATGGGGCGGACACACGAAAAGGGCAGCTTCAGGCTATGAAGTTGAGTTGTCAGAGGAGTTTTTTGCATCTGTAGTTGTCACAGGGAGGCTAGGGATCTGTTGCCTTGTGAAGGGGTAGTATATTCCAGCCATGGGGACCAAATTTTCAGGAATTGCCCATGTCGTATCAGCTAAAATGGAAGTCAGTTTTTTGTTAATTAGGTACCAATCACACCTATCCTTCTTCTAACCGTAGAGGACCGTTGTTGGTCCTACCCCAGTTGATTTTTGTGGGCCCAATTTTCTCACTTTGGGTAAAGGATGCTGTAACGCTCTACCCGGTAACAGAATCTCATCCAGCAGTTGTGACTGGGCACTTCCATGAATACATAATCCACATTTGTATTCCCTGAGACTCCCCGCAGGCCCCCGGCGGTACCCATCACACCCTTTATCATAAGACATGACATAGACACCGCGGGGAAACACACTAGTGAGCTTGTCTCAGCTAAATGATATGTCAGCTCTCCTCCCTGTGACAATCTTGTTTTGACAGCCGCTCAAATAACAGACAATTTGTGTGCGTTGTTCTGCGAGGCTGCTCGTCTTCCCCGCGCACGGTGGTGAAGGCGAGCAAAATTCATCTCCTCGGCTCCACGTACGATAAGGATGGCGAACGGGAGCGACAGCGGCTTTGTGCTAATCAGAAACAATGTTTACTACACAATCCAAAAAAATTGGAGCGCTGCATTTTGTGAGCAGAGTATTTTGGGGCACAAAATTCTTTTTGGAAATACAAAAATTTCCAAAAATTCTGCGTCACAGAACGATAAATTGGGACACGTGATAGTGAGCCGTGCCCCAAAAATATACAATCAATGTCGCTGTGACAGACATCACTTGATGAGATCTCATTTTCTTCAGTTTTTTTTATTTTGTGTTTGCAAAATGTTTTTTTTTGTGCTGTTTGGGAAAAAAAGGAAGAATATTTATAAGAAATAACATCTGGTACAAATTCAAAAAATTTTCTGACTGATGAACTGTAGGAATTTTGTCCGAGTATCCATATTTGTGGCACAAAATTCACAAAAACGGTGTAGTACAAAATAGCAGAATAGTGACCTGTGCCCCAAGTTTTACTGTTTTGGCTCGCATCACTTGTTTTTTTTAAATTTTTTTATTCAATATTTACATTTTGTGCTTAAAAATACTGTTTGGGAGGCGCGAACAGGAAATAATATTTACTACAAAATTCAAAAACATTTTTCTGACTATTATACTGCAGGCATTTGTTAGAATAGTCATATTTTAGGGTTTTGTGGCACACCAATTCACAAAAACTGCATACAAAAGTGTATTCTGTATCACAAAATTCTAAAATACGACACACACTTGGCTTCAAACCGGAATCTTTGTCACTAAAAAAAAAAGTCCCAGCTGTATCCCCAACGCTCGTGAGATCCGGGCTTCATTTTTATTCTATATTGTATTTACAAAATGGACTTTGTGCTAGCAAGCCTAGTGTTTATCTAATTCGGACATCTTAGGAGTGATTCCTGCTGTGGTCACACACTATATGAAGTCTCCTTGTAGAAGTCTTCAGTCTTCCTCTCGGGTGTTTACAATCTCCAGGACAAAGGCAGGATACGGCTGGGAGGTCGGGAGGCACATCAGGGGTACCTCACACCACTTACAATGGGAAAATCAACAATGGGACGGAGGGGAAGCAGATTTCTGAGACAGAGGTCACACTCCTGATCTGGGCACCGCCGCTGTGGCAAAAATAAGGGACTTTGGCATTGCCAGTCTTAGGTTAGATGGCACTATGTGCGGAATACTCCCCATTAAGAAGAAAACTTCCGTATATACTCGAGTATTAGCCGAGCTATACTCGAGTATATACTAGGTAACAAAAAAGATGCAATACCCACTTCTCAGCCGGCGTCTGTGTCCCTGGCGCAATGCTCTCCCTAGCGGTGCGGCAAGCTGCTTCAGACTTCTCCCCTCTGTTATCTCCCTGGCTCGGTTTTCAATTCCCCCGCCGTCAGCGCTGTGTAACTAAGCGCTGGGATTGGATCGAGCAGCGGCCAATCATAGTGATTCAGTGATGTCATGCTGTGATTGGCCGGCGCTCGATCCAATCACAGCGCTTAGTTACACAGCGCTGACGGCGGGGGAATTGAAAACCAAGGCAGAGAGATCTCAGTGGGCAGATATCTGAAGCAGCTTGCCACACCGCCGGTGAGAGCATTGTGCCGTGGACAAAGACGCCGGCTGAGAGGTGAGTATTGGGTTTTTGTTATTGTTTTTTTTACCTCACTCGAATATAAGCCGACGAGGGGCTTTTTCAGCACATTTGCTGCATACGGCCGTGACGGGCTCCGCCGCGGAATTCCGCGGCGCCCCACAGATCCATGGGAAGGAGCCCTTATACTTGAGTAAATACAGTATATATATTGTACCGATAAATAGTCTGCCTGCATTATGTCTGCAGAAAGCAGCAAGATAATAGCATACCCACACCAGGACAGCTCAGGGACCAAACACACTACATAAATACAGCACCAGAATCAAGCTCAGTATACAAATACAGCCCCAGAACCAAGGTCATAACATAAATGCAGCACCAAAACCAAGCTTAGTACATAAATACAGCACAAAGCAACCTCGGCACATAGATACAATACCACAACCAACCTTATGACATAAATATTGCCCCAGAACCAAGATTATCACATAAATACAGCAGCAGAACCAAACTCATAACATAAATACTGCACAAACCAACGTCAGTATATAGATACAATACCAGAACCAAGCTCAAATCATAATTATAGCTGCAGAACCAATCAAAGAATATAAATACAGGACAAAGCACAAGCTCATAACATAAATACAGCCTCAGAACTAAGCTCATAACATAAATACGGCACCAGAAACAAACTCAGTACATAAATACAGCCCCATAACCAAGCACATAACAAATACAGTACCAAAGCCAATCTCAGTGCATAAATACAGTACCAGAACCAAGCTTATAACATAGATACAGTAGCAGCACTTAGCTCTTCTGTTGTGGGGGCACTGAGGGGCTGATGTTGGCACCTTGGAAGAGCAGAGGAGAGGAGCCAGAGCCAGTAGGGGGGTTTATGTAGTTCCACAAGAAGCTGCTGCATGGAGGAAGAAGGCAGACCTACATCCGCCAGGTGCCCATCCTACAAGCTGGTGGTCAGTACCCTGTGTGATCACATGAGTTGCATGCAGCTAAGGCGGCACATGGAATTTTTGGGAAAAAAAAACATAAATTCAGAGTGTCTGCCTCTTAGTAAATTACTGTCCTTCATTCTAATAATCTCAAGGTGCGTTAATTATGTCTCCAGGGTACAAGTATTTATGTAACTTGTATCTTGAAGGATTGTGGTCATGGTTGGGCGTTGTCCGGGTTGATGCCAACTTCGTGGCTCAGCATGTTCACCTCTAATGGTCTCTTTAAAGTGCATTTGATTTTTCGGGATGTGACTATTGAGCGGCCAATTTGTCACCTAGGGACGTCATTTGGCTGAGGCCGCAGTCATTTTCGAAGCGTTCGAATGGAGCAGGACACAAGGCTATTATGTGGCTTCTCGCATCCTACTGACAATCTCCTGTTTTATGGCGCTGTTGTAGTCTTGGTGCTGAGCGATAACAAACTACTTAAAGGGGAAATGTGCCTAAAATATATGATATGTAAATGGACAATCAGGAGCCTGGGAAAGCTGGGTGACAATATGTGAGAGCTGTAAACAACAGCCAGATTGTTAGCTAACAACCCTCTGCTTCAACGTCCTCGTGTCCTTGTGGGTGTAAGCAGAACACAGCTCCAGTTGGTATGGGGCCCGATAACTAAGGGGGCCCATCACCAGTCAGACATAAGCTGCACTCAGGATAATGCAAAATCTGTGAGCCCTCTCGTGACTAATGCTGTGTCCATTACCCTTTTCCAGTGCATTATTGCTGCGTCGTGACATCATGTGCTCAGTATACCTTTCTGTGACATCATTATGATCTTCTTCTTATGCTATGATGTCACAGTGTGTAGAGCAACCTTTTTATCTCTGCCATCACTGTCCTCTGATATCACATGTTATATTATCCCAAGATGGTTGTGCTACTCCTATTGTGTGATAACACTGTCCGCAGTATCCCTGCACTGTGACATCACTGAGTGTATATCGCAGTCCTGTGACATCACTGAGTGTATATCGCAGTCCTGTGACATCACTGAGTGTATATCGCAGTCCTGTGACATCACTGAGTGTATATCGCAGTCCTGTGACATAACTGTGTGTATTATCACCATACTGTGACATAACTGTGTGTGTTATCACCATACTGTGACATAACTGTGTGTGTTATCACCATACTGTGACATAACTGTGTGTGTGTTATCCCCATACTGTGACATAACTGTGTGTATTATCCCCGTACTGTGACATCACTGAGTGTATTATCACCATACTGTGACATAACTGTGTGTTTTATCACCATACTGTGACATAACTGTGTGTGTTATCACCATACTGTGACATAACTGTGTGTTTTATCACCATACTGTGACATCACTGTGTGTTTTATCCCTGTACTGTGACATCACTGTGTGTGTTATCCCGGTACTGTGACATCACTGAGTGTATTATCACCATACTGTGACATAACTGTGTGTGTTATCACCATACTGTGACATAACTGTGTGTGTTATCACCATACTGTGACATAACTGTGTGTATTATCCCCGTACTGTGACATCACTGAGTGTATTATCACCATACTGTGACATCACTGAGTGTATTATCACCATATGGTGACATCACTGAGTGTATTATCACCATACTGTGACATAACTGTGTGTATTATCCCCATACTGTGACATAACTGTGTGTATTATCCCCATACTGTGACATCACTGAGTGTATTATCCCCATACTGTGACATCACTGAGTGTATTATCACCATACTGTGACATAACTGTGTGTATTATCCCCATACTGTGACATCACTGAGTGTATTATCCCCATACTGTGACATCACTGAGTGTATTATCCCCATACTGTGACATAACTGTGTGTATTATCCCCGTACTGTGACATCACTGAGTGTATTATCCCCATACTGTGACATCACTGAGTGTATTATCCCCATACTGTGACATCACTGAGTGTATTATCACCATACGGTGACATCACTGTGTGTATTATCCCTTTCCTGTGACATCATTGTGTGTATATTCCCTGTACTGATACATCACTGTATCTTATCCTTGCACCTTGGCAACACCAAAGTAACCATAACCCTTTCCTGCCCTGAGCTCACTGCTGCGGACGGTTCTGGCAGCCTGCGGCTAGTTTGGCTATGGCATCGGACAGTTTCTTGGAGGTCGGGTCCAGGTTTACCGTTCCTTTAAGTCGCTGGGGACCATCTTGTGCACTTCCTTGGGTCGGTAAGACGCTGCTCTTCCTCCTCGCTCCTCCGCTGGCTTTGGATGAAGGTCCCAGCAGGATGGCCAAGTCCCTGATTGCATTGTCTCTCTGACAAAACCATTAGTTACTTGCAGCGAGAGGTTTTGCCAAATCTTACCTCATGCTCACTAAGTGCTCGCTGTAATGATGTGAGAGCCGCCAGCGAGCCCTTCACCGACCTCCCGCGGCCTCGGCCAATCGGCACCACGTCTTCACGTTTAACCATAGCAGGACCTGGCTTAAAGGGATATTAGCCATGAAGTAAACCACGTAACCAACAATTAAAGGGAAAGTCTTATTAACGTGGTCTTAGATGATTAGGTCTCATAGATCAGCTATTACCTCTTTACAATAGGAGACAGCAGAATTGTGAATGCAGCTCTGGAGGTGAATGGAGTAGGAAATGGGATAGCGATTCTTTTTTTCCTGCACACGAGTGGAAATCAATTGCGTGCGGACGGCTTCCATTGACCCTTTGCCTCGTTTGCAATCATCCTTGCGGAAGGTCGCAGGATCCGCAACAGTGCTGCATGTGCGTCAGCGCACCGGGCGGGCCATCCGCAGTACAGATAAAGAAGATTCCGGACAGGTACTCGGGGGTCACCGGCGGGCACAGGGGCGGATTGCGCTGCAAAGTTTTTCGCCAGTTGATGCGATGGCGCAGATTTATGAGGCTGCCTACAAGACAAGGGCCCATATTTACAAACGCTGTTATGCCAGTTTCTGGCAAAAAAAAGTGGGTAGTTGCCCAAAAATTTGTGACTTTTTCTCTTTCCACACCGGCTGGCCCTGGACCGACAGATTTATGTATAATTTACACTGCAAACTGGCATAAATCATACCAGAAATGCACGCCACGTCCGACCGGGCACACATTTCTGAAAAAGAAGTTGCCACCATGCGCCTTTCCATGTATTTAGCGTAAAGTGCGACGGCAGAAAGCCTGGAATTGCAAAAGCTGGGCTTAGTAAATTCCCCGAAAACTAGCCCAGAGCAACCAATCAGACCTCAGCTTTCATTTTACCAGGGCAGAGTACAAAATGAAAGCTGCGCTGTGATTGGTTGCTTCCGCACATTTGTGTGGTGTTAAAGGGTTGTCCAGTTGTAGACTTGTTGATGGCTTTATCCTCAGGATAGGTTATCCACCGATCAGCTATTTTCTGGTTCTGTGAGCAGCAGGAAGCAGACAGCTTCGTTCCCACTGCAGTGGCCAGGTTTGGTATTGCAGGCCAAACTCGCATCGAAGTGAATGGTAACTTGGCCTGCAATACTAAACCTGGCCACTGCAGTGGGAACGGAGCTGTCTGCTTCCTGAAGAAATAAGCTCAGTGTATGAACACATCCACCGAGCATACAACTGGTTACAAGGTGGTGGATCCCTGCTGATCTATTATTGACTGCCTGTCCTGCTGATAGGCCATCAGTAGTTTACAACTGGACAAGCCCTTTAAGGGATAGCCAACTCTTTGGGCCCTAAACAGGCAGCTGGGGCCCAGCAGAAGTCTTCTAGAGGCGGGTGGGTCCACATACTCAAAATCATGAGGCAGTCAGGGATTGCTGGGATTTGTGGTTCTACAATATCCATATACTACCTATAAGCACCTACCGGCTCGGAGCAGTTGGCTTAGACCAAGCAGCACACATAGCAAACATTCATGCAGAAGCTACAGAGAGCGCCCCCCAGAGGCTTGATATCCGATGTGCATATCATAAATCAGAGGGCACCGGGTCCCGTGAGAAGACCCCTTCGCCAGCTGCATGTCCGCCTGGGCAGGGGGTCCTTGTCATGCACACACAGCACGCTACCCTGCAGCTGCTGCACGCATGGCGTGTATCTAAGCCTACTGTGTGATACACTCTCTACAAGCCGTACAGCTACAGTCCTCATAGAGGAATATCACTGGTCGCCAGTGTATCTAAGCCTACTGTGGGATACACTCTCAACAAACTGCACAGCTACAGTCCTCATACTGTAATATCACTATTTTCCAGGGGCTGGTGTATCTAAGCCTACTGTGGGATACACTCTCTACAAACCGTACAGCTACAGTTCTCATAGTGGAATATCACTGATCGCCAGGGGCTGGTGTATCTAAGCCTACTGTGTGATACACTCTCTACAAGCCGTACAGCTACAGTCCTCATAGTGGAATATCACTGATCGCCAGTGTATCTAAGCCTACTGTGGGATACACTCTCAACAAACTGCACAGCTACAGTCCTCATACTGTAATATCACTATTTTCCAGGGGCTGGTGTATCTAAGCCTACTGTGGGATACACTCTCTACAAGCCGTACAGCTACAGTCCTCATAGTGGAATATCACTGATCGCCAGTGTATCTAAGCCTACTGTGTGATACGGTTAGGGCACTTTTACACGGAACTATAATCGTTCATTTTCTGCAGGCGTAAAAACCATTCTTGTCTCGTTTGCTGATCTTCGGATTAAACAGCGCCGTTCGGTCCTTCGCACTCATACAGCGAGTGCGAACATTTGTATTTCCGGCGCCGTCGCTTAGCACTGATGGCGGTACGTATGGGCTGCGGGTCAGACTCCCCCACTGACATCAATAGAGGCCGACCGGGCTGATTCTGCGACATTATAGAGCATGGCGCCATTTTTCTTCCGCTCGCAGAATACACAATTTATATCTGCGAGTGAGAAGCAAAGTTAGTAAATACGTACCGTTCAATGTCGGCCTTTACCGCAGAAACTCTGTGCGGACGCCAATCGCAATTAAAATCTGTTTCGTCTGAGAGCGGCCTCCATGGGCGATAGTTCACTGCGTTATCCGCGGCGATATTCCGGCGTTACTATAGAAAGCGCAGCCCTGCCCACGAGCGGAGAATCATAGCGATTCTCGCGGGATTCGAATCACAGCATGCTGCGATTTGCCGCGATTCTCCGCAGTCCGCCTATCTATTAGGTAGGCTCAGCGTGGATACCTGACAGCGCTCCCCCCTTATCCCCCGTGGCGGAATATCAGCCGTGGACAGGGGGCCGTATCTGGTAATATTTTGTTTTTGCTTTTGACTGTTGTATTTTGATAATTTGTGTTGGTGAATTATGTTCACCGCCGTTTGGGTAATTTTCCAGTTATTTTTTAGTTATTGTACTGTGTTACTTTTGTAGTATAACACTCTGCTGTATCTAATCCCATCCTGTGTGATACTGTCTGTGTATCTAATCCTATCCTGTGTGATACTGTCTGTGTATCTAATCCTATCCTGTGTGATACTGTCTGTGTATCTAATCCTATCCTGTGTGATACTGTCTGTGTATCTAATCCTATCCTGTGTGATACTATCTGTGTATCTAATCCTAACCTGTGTGATACTGTCTGCTGAGCCGTGTATCTAACCCTATCCTGTGTGATACTGTCTGCTGAGCTGTGTATCTAATCCTGTCCTGTGTGATACTGTCTGCTGAGCTGTGTATCTAATCCTATCCTGTGTGATACCAACTGCTGAGCTGTTGTATCTAATCCTATCCTGTGTGATACTGTCTGCTGAGCTGTGTATCTAATCCTATCCTGTGTGATACTGTCTGCTGGGCCGTGTATCTAATCCTCTCCTGTGTGATACTGTCTGCTGAGCTGTGTATCTAATCCTATCCTGTGTGATACTGTCCGCTGAGCCGTGTATCTAATCCTATCCTGTGTGATACTGTCTGCTGAGCCGTGTATCTAATTCTATCCTGTGTGATACCGTCTGCTGGGCTGTGTATCTAATCCTATCCTGTGTGATACTGTCTGCTGAGCCGTGTATCTAATCCTATCCTGTGTGATACTGTCTGCTGAGCCGCTGTATCTAATCCTATCCTGTGTGATACTGTCTGCTGAGCTGTGTATCTAATCCTATCCTGTGGGATACTGTCTGCTGAGCTGTGTATCTAATCCTATCCTGTGTGATACTGTCTGCTGAGCAGTGTATCTAATCCTATCCTGTGTGATACTGTCTGCTGAGCCGTGTATCTAATTCTATCCTGTGTGATACTGTCTGCTGGGCTGTGTATCTAATCCTATCCTGTGTGATACTGTCTGCTGAGCCGTGTATCTAATTCTATCCTGTGTGATACCGTCTGCTGGGCTGTGTATCTAATCCTATCCTGTGGGATACTGTCTGCTGAGCTGTGTATCTAATCCTATCCTGTGTGATACTGTCCGCTGAGCTGTGTATCTAATCCTATCCTGTGTGATACTGTCCGCTGAGCCGTGTATCTAATCCTATCCTGTGTGATACTGTCTGCTGAGCCGTGTATCTAATTCTATCCTGTGTGATACCGTCTGCTGGGCTGTGTATCTAATCCTATCCTGTGTGATACTGTCTGCTGAGCCGTGTATCTAATCCTATCCTGTGTGATACTGTCTGCTGAGCCGCTGTATCTAATCCTATCCTGTGTGATACTGTCTGCTGAGCTGTGTATCTAATCCTATCCTGTGGGATACTGTCTGCTGAGCTGTGTATCTAATCCTATCCTGTGTGATACTGTCTGCTGAGCAGTGTATCTAATCCTATCCTGTGTGATACTGTCTGCTGAGCCGTGTATCTAATTCTATCCTGTGTGATACCGTCTGCTGGGCTGTGTATCTAATCCTATCCTGTGTGATACTGTCTGCTGAGCTGTGTATCTAATCCTTTCCTGTGTGATACTGTCTGCTGAGCTGTGTATCTAATCCTATCCTGTGTGATACTGTCTGCTGAGCCGTGTATCTAATCCTATCCTGTGTGATACTGTCTGCTGAGCCGTGTATCTAATCCTATCCTGTGTGATACTGCCTGCTGAGCTGTGTATCTAATCCTATCCTGTGTGATACTGTCTGCTGAGCTGTGTATCTAATCCTATCCTGCGTGATACTGTCTGCTGAGCTGTGTATCTAATCCTATCCTGTGTGATACTGTCTGCTGAGCTGTGTATCTAATCCTATCCTGTGTGATACTGTCTACTGAGCCGTGTATCTAATCCTATCCTGTGTGATACTGTCTGCTGAGCTGTGTATCTAATCCTATCCTGTGTGATACTGTCTGCTGAGCCGTGTATCTAACCCTATCCTGTGTGATACTGTCTGCTGAGCCGTGTATCTAATCCTATCCTGTGTGATACTGCCTGCTGAGCCGTGTATCTAACCCTATCCTGTGTGATACTGTCTGCTGAGCCGTGTATCTAATCCTATCCTGTGTGATACTGTCTGCTGAGCTGTGTATCTAATCCTATCCTGTGTGATACTGCCTGCTGAGCTGTGTATCTAATCCTATCCTGTGTGTTACTGTCTGCTGAGTTGTGTATCTAACCCTATCCTGTGTGATACTGTCTGCTGAGCTGTGTATCTAATCCTATCCTGTGTGATACAGTCTGCTGAGCTGTGTATCTAATCCTATCCTCTGGGATACTGTCTGCTGAGCTGTGTATCTAATCCTATCCTGTGGGATACTGCCTGCTGAGCTGTGTATCTAATCCTATCCTGTGTGATACTGTCTGCTGAGCCGTGTATCTAATCCTATCCTGTGTGATACTGTCTGCTGAGTTGTGTATCTAACCCTATCCTGTGTGATACTGTCTGCTGAGCTGTGTATCTAATCCTATCCTGTGTGATACTGTCTGCTGAGCTGTGTATCTAATCCTATCCTGTGTGATACAGTCTGCTGAGCTGTGTATCTAATCCTATCCTGTGGGATACTGTCTGCTGAGCTGTGTATCTAATCCTATCCTGTGGGATACTGTCTGCTGAGCCGTGTATCTAATCCTATCCTGTGTGATACTGTCTGCTGAGCTGTGTATCTAATCCTATCCTGTGTGATACAGTCTGCTGAGCTGTGTATCTAATCCTATCCTGTGGGATACTGTCTGCTGAGCTGTGTATCTAATCCTATCCTGTGGGATACTGTCTGCTGAGCCGTGTATCTAAGCCCCTCTCGCTCTGAGCAGGTAGTGCTGCTGTGAGCGCTAATAAACACCATCAATTTTCCAGTTAATAAATAGGTATTGACTGATCAGCGGCGCGGTGTCACAGTCTCCGGCTGCTGCTCTCCCCGCTCGTTGTACTGCAGCCCTCGCTGTCCCCTTCCTCTCCGGACATATTGATTGCAGACTCTGACAAATTAGAAATTATTTCTGAGCAAACCGATCAATTCAGGTTTTTTTCACAGCCAGACAGGCGCTGGTGGGGGCGGGGTGCAAAATGGAAGAGGATACGTGCCGCGAGTCCGCAGAGGAAGCGGGACCATGTTCTGCTTTCTAACAGAAGATATTCTGGATTTACTGGTCACGCTGATACTTGGGGGACAGGATAATGACACACTGATACTTGGGGGACAGGATAATGACACGCTGACACTTGGGGGACAGGATAATGACACACTGATACTTGGGGTACAGGATAATGATACACTGATACTTGGGGGACAGGATAATGACACGCTGATACTTGGGGGACAGGATAATGACACACTGATACTGGGGGACAGGATAATGACAGGCTGATACTTGGGGGACAGGATAATGACACGCTGATACTTGGGGTACAGGATAATGACACGCTGATACTTGGGGATGGGATAATGACACGCTGATACTTGGGGTACAGGATAATAACACACTGACACTTGGGGGACGGGATAATGTCACGTTGACACTTGGGGGACGGGATAATGACACGCTGACACTTGGGGGACAGGATAATGACACACTGATACTTGGGGGACAGGATAATGACACACTGATACTGGGGGGACAGGATAATGACACGCTGATACTTGGGGACAGGATAATGACACACTGACACTTGGGGGACAGGATAATGACACACTGATACTTGGGGACAGGATAATGACATGCTGATACTTGGGGGACAGGATAATGACACACTGATACTTGGGGGACAGGATAATGACACGCTGATACTTGGGGGACAGGATAATGACACACTGATACTTGGGGGACAGGATAATGACACACTGATACTTGGGGGACAGGATAATAACACACTGACACTTGGGGGACGGGATAATGACACGCTGACACTTGGGGGACGGGATAATGACACGCTGACACTTGGGGGACAGGATAATGACACGCTGATACTTGGGGGACAGTATAATGACACGCTGACACTTGGGGGACAGGATAATGACACACTGATACTTGGGGGATGGGATAATGACACACTGATACTTGGGGGACGGGATAATGACACGCTGATACTTGGGGGACAGGATAATGACACACTGATACTTGGGGGACGGGATAATGACACACTGATACTTGGGGGGACAGGATAATGACACGCTGATACTTGGGGGACAGGATAATGACATACTGATACTGGGGGGACAGGATAATGACACGCTGATACTTGGGGGACAGGATAATGACACACTGATACTTGGGGGATAGGATAATGACACGCTGATACTTGGGGGACAGGATAATGACACGCTGACACTTGGGGGACGGGATAATGACACACTGATACTTGGGGGGGACAGGATAATGACATGCTAACACTTGGGGGGGACAGGATAATGACACGCTGACACTTGGGGTACAGGATAATGACATGCTGATACTTGGGGGGGACAGGATAATGACATGCTGACACTTGGGGGGGACAGGATAATGACATGCTGATACTTGGGGGGGACAGGATAATGACACGCTGACACTTGGGGGACAGGATAATGACATGCTGATACTTGGGGGGGACAGGATAATGACATGCTGACACTTGGAGGGGACAGGATAATGACACGCTGATACTTGGGGGACAGGATAATGACACGCTGACACTTGGGGGACAGGATAATGACACGCTGATACTTGGGGGACGGGATAATGACACACTGATACTTGGGGGGACAGGATAATGACATGCTGACACTTGGGGGGGACAGGATAATGACACGCTGACACTTGGGGTACAGGATAATGACATGCTGATACTTGGGGGGGACAGGATAATGACATGCTGACACTTGGGGGGGACAGGATAATGACATGCTGATACTTGGGGGGGACAGGATAATGACACGCTGACACTTGGGGGACAGGATAATGACATGCTGATACTTGGGGGGGACAGGATAATGACATGCTGACACTTGGGGGGGACAGGATAATGACACGCTGACACTTGGGGTACAGGATAATGACACGCTGATACTTGGGGGACAGGATAATGACACGCTGACACTTGGGGTACAGGATAATGACATGCTGATACTTGGGGGGGACAGGATAATGACATGCTGACACTTGGGGGGGACAGGATAATGACATGCTGATACTTGGGGGGGACAGGATAATGACACGCTGACACTTGGGGTACAGGATAATGACATGCTGATACTTGTGGGGGACAGGATAATGACATGCTGACACTTGGGGGGGACAGGATAATGACACGCTGACACTTTTGGGGTACAGGATAATGACACGCTGATACTTGGGGGACAGGATAATGACACACTGATACTTGGGGGACAGGATAATGACACACTGATACTTGGGGGACAGGATAAAGACACGCTGATACTTGGGGGACAGGATAATGACATGCTGATACTTGGGGGACAGGATAATGACACGCTGACACTTGGGGTACAGGATAATGACACGCTGATACTTGGGGGACAGGATAATGACACACTGATACTTGGGGGACAGGATAATGACACACTGATACTTGGGGGACAGGATAAAGACACGCTGATACTTGGGGGACAGGATAATGACATGCTGATACTTGGGGGACAGGATAATGACACGCTGATACTTGGGGGACAGGATAATGACACACTGATACTTTGGGGACAGTATAATGACACGGTGATACTTGGGGGACAGGATAATGACACACTGATACTTTGGGGACAGTATAATGACACGGTGATACTTGGGGGACAGGATAATGACACGCTGATACTTGGGGGACAGTATAATGACACGCTGACACTTGGGGGACAGTATAATGACACACTGATACTTGGGGGACGGGATAATGACACACTGATACTTGGGGGACGGGATAATGACACGCTGATACTTGGGGGACAGGATAATGACACACTGATACTTGGGGGACGGGATAATGACACACTGATACTTGGGGGACAGGATAATGACATACTGATACTGGGGGGACAGGATAATGACACGCTGATACTTGGGGGACAGGATAATGACACACTGATACTTGGGGGATAGGATAATGACACGCTGATACTTGGGGGACAGGATAATGACACGCTGACACTTGGGGGACGGGATAATGACACACTGATACTTGGGGGGGACAGGATAATGACATGCTAACACTTGGGGGGGGACAGGATAATGACACGCTGACACTTGGGGTACAGGATAATGACATGCTGATACTTGGGGGGGACAGGATAATGACATGCTGACACTTGGGGGGGACAGGATAATGACATGCTGATACTTGGGGGGGACAGGATAATGACACGCTGACACTTGGGGGACAGGATAATGACATGCTGATACTTGGGGGGGACAGGATAATGACATGCTGACACTTGGAGGGGACAGGATAATGACACGCTGATACTTGGGGGACAGGATAATGACACGCTGACACTTGGGGGACAGGATAATGACACGCTGATACTTGGGGGACAGGATAATGACACGCTGATACTTGGGGGACAGGATAATAACACACTGACACTTGGGGGACGGGATAATGACACGTTGACACTTGGGGGACGGGATAATGACACGCTGACACTTGGGGGACAGGATAATGACACACTGATACTTGGGGGACAGGATAATGACACACTGATACTGGGGGGACAGGATAATGACACGCTGATACTTGGGGACAGGATAATGACACACTGACACTTGGGGGACAGGATAATGACACACTGATACTTGGGGACAGGATAATGACATGCTGATACTTGGGGGACAGGATAATGACACACTGATACTTGGGGGACAGGATAATGACACGCTGATACTTGGGGGACAGGATAATGACACACTGATACTTGGGGGACAGGATAATGACACACTGATACTTGGGGGACAGGATAATAACACACTGACACTTGGGGGACGGGATAATGACACGCTGACACTTGGGGGACGGGATAATGACACGCTGACACTTGGGGGACAGGATAATGACACGCTGATACTTGGGGGACAGTATAATGACACGCTGACACTTGGGGGACAGGATAATGACACACTGATACTTGGGGGACGGGATAATGACACACTGATACTTGGGGGACGGGATAATGACACGCTGATACTTGGGGGACAGGATAATGACACACTGATACTTGGGGGACGGGATAATGACACACTGATACTTGGGGGGACAGGATAATGACACGCTGATACTTGGGGGACAGGATAATGACATACTGATACTGGGGGGACAGGATAATGACACGCTGATACTTGGGGGACAGGATAATGACACACTGATACTTGGGGGATAGGATAATGACACGCTGATACTTGGGGGACAGGATAATGACACGCTGACACTTGGGGGACGGGATAATGACACACTGATACTTGGGGGGGACAGGATAATGACATGCTAACACTTGGGGGGGACAGGATAATGACACGCTGACACTTGGGGTACAGGATAATGACATGCTGATACTTGGGGGGGACAGGATAATGACATGCTGACACTTGGGGGGGACAGGATAATGACATGCTGATACTTGGGGGGGACAGGATAATGACACGCTGACACTTGGGGGACAGGATAATGACATGCTGATACTTGGGGGGGACAGGATAATGACATGCTGACACTTGGAGGGGACAGGATAATGACACGCTGATACTTGGGGGACAGGATAATGACACGCTGACACTTGGGGGACAGGATAATGACACGCTGATACTTGGGGGACGGGATAATGACACACTGATACTTGGGGGGACAGGATAATGACATGCTGACACTTGGGGGGGACAGGATAATGACACGCTGACACTTGGGGTACAGGATAATGACATGCTGATACTTGGGGGGGACAGGATAATGACATGCTGACACTTGGGGGGGACAGGATAATGACATGCTGATACTTGGGGGGGACAGGATAATGACACGCTGACACTTGGGGGACAGGATAATGACATGCTGATACTTGGGGGGGACAGGATAATGACATGCTGACACTTGGGGGGGACAGGATAATGACACGCTGACACTTGGGGTACAGGATAATGACACGCTGATACTTGGGGGACAGGATAATGACACGCTGACACTTGGGGTACAGGATAATGACATGCTGATACTTGGGGGGGACAGGATAATGACATGCTGACACTTGGGGGGGACAGGATAATGACATGCTGATACTTGGGGGGGACAGGATAATGACACGCTGACACTTGGGGTACAGGATAATGACATGCTGATACTTGTGGGGGACAGGATAATGACATGCTGACACTTGGGGGGGACAGGATAATGACACGCTGACACTTTTGGGGTACAGGATAATGACACGCTGATACTTGGGGGACAGGATAATGACACACTGATACTTGGGGGACAGGATAATGACACACTGATACTTGGGGGACAGGATAAAGACACGCTGATACTTGGGGGACAGGATAATGACATGCTGATACTTGGGGGACAGGATAATGACACGCTGACACTTGGGGTACAGGATAATGACACGCTGATACTTGGGGGACAGGATAATGACACACTGATACTTGGGGGACAGGATAATGACACACTGATACTTGGGGGACAGGATAAAGACACGCTGATACTTGGGGGACAGGATAATGACATGCTGATACTTGGGGGACAGGATAATGACACGCTGATACTTGGGGGACAGGATAATGACACACTGATACTTTGGGGACAGTATAATGACACGGTGATACTTGGGGGACAGGATAATGACACACTGATACTTTGGGGACAGTATTATGACACGGTGATACTTGGGGGACAGGATAATGACACGCTGATACTTGGGGGACAGTATAATGACACGCTGACACTTGGGGGACAGTATAATGACACACTGATACTTGGGGGACGGGATAATGACACACTGATACTTGGGGGACGGGATAATGACACGCTGATACTTGGGGGACAGGATAATGACACACTGATACTTGGGGGACGGGATAATGACACACTGATACTTGGGGGACAGGATAATGACATACTGATACTGGGGGGACAGGATAATGACACGCTGATACTTGGGGGACAGGATAATGACACACTGATACTTGGGGGATAGGATAATGACACGCTGATACTTGGGGGACAGGATAATGACACGCTGACACTTGGGGGACGGGATAATGACACACTGATACTTGGGGGGGACAGGATAATGACATGCTAACACTTGGGGGGGACAGGATAATGACACGCTGACACTTGGGGTACAGGATAATGACATGCTGATACTTGGGGGGGACAGGATAATGACATGCTGACACTTGGGGGGGACAGGATAATGACATGCTGATACTTGGGGGGGACAGGATAATGACACGCTGACACTTGGGGGACAGGATAATGACATGCTGATACTTGGGGGGGACAGGATAATGACATGCTGACACTTGGAGGGGACAGGATAATGACACGCTGATACTTGGGGGACAGGATAATGACACGCTGACACTTGGGGGACAGGATAATGACACGCTGATACTTGGGGGACGGGATAATGACACACTGATACTTGGGGGGGACAGGATAATGACATGCTGACACTTGGGGGGGACAGGATAATGACACGCTGACACTTGGGGTACAGGATAATGACATGCTGATACTTGGGGGGGACAGGATAATGACATGCTGACACTTGGGGGGGACAGGATAATGACATGCTGATACTTGGGGGGGACAGGATAATGACACGCTGACACTTGGGGGACAGGATAATGACATGCTGATACTTGTGGGGGACAGGATAATGACATGCTGACACTTGGGGGGGACAGGATAATGACACGCTGACACTTGGGGTACAGGATAATGACACGCTGATACTTGGGGGACAGGATAATGACACGCTGACACTTGGGGTACAGGATAATGACATGCTGATACTTGGGGGGGACAGGATAATGACATGCTGACACTTGGGGGGGACAGGATAATGACATGCTGATACTTGGGGGGACAGGATAATGACACGCTGACACTTGGGGTACAGGATAATGACATGCTGATACTTGTGGGGGACAGGATAATGACATGCTGACACTTGGGGGGGACAGGATAATGACACGCTGACACTTGGGGTACAGGATAATGACACGCTGATACTTGGGGGACAGGATAATGACACACTGATACTTGGGGGACAGGATAATGACACACTGATACTTGGGGGACAGGATAAAGACACGCTGATACTTGGGGGACAGGATAATGACATGCTGATACTTGGGGGACAGGATAATGACACGCTGATACTTGGGGGACAGGATAATGATACACTGATACTTTGGGGACAGTATAATGACACGGTGATACTTGGGGGACAGGATAATGACACGCTGATACTTGGGGGACAGGATAATGACATGCTGATACTTGGGGGACAGGATAATGACACACTGATACTGGGGGGACAGAATAATGATACACTGATACTGGGGGGACAGGATAATGACACACTGATACTTGGGGGACAGGATAATGACACACTGATACTTGGGGGACGGGATAATGACACGCTGATACTTGGGGGACAGGATAATGACACGCTGATACTTGGGGGACAGGATAATGACACGCTGATACTTGGGGGACAGGATAATGACACACTGATACTGGGGGGACAGAATAATGATACACTGATACTGGGGGGACAGGATAATGACACGCTGATACTTGGGGGACAGGATAATGACACACTGATACTTGGGGGGACGGGATAATGACACGCTGATACTTGGGGGACAGGATAATGACACGCTGATACTTGGGGTACAGGATAATGACACACTGATACTTGGGGGACAGGATAATGACACGCTGATACTTGGGGGACAGGATAATGACACAATATGAGATAGATAGATGGGAGATAGATATGAGATAAATAGATAGGAGATAGATATGAGAAAGATGGATAGATAGATATGAGACACACCGATAGCTAGGTAGATAGATGATAGATGGATAAGAGATAGACAGACAGATATGAGATGAATATATAGATAGATATGAGACAGACAGATAGTTAAGTAGATAGATATGCAATAGATAGATGATAGATAAGAGATAGATAGATAGATATCAGCAGGTTATCAGTGTGGTTTGGGACACGTAGATGTTTGGATCGGCATCCTGGTAAATATGTATCTAATTATAAACTGCTGGGATGAAATGCTAATGAGGAATGATTCCCAGATTATCTGGTGTAAGTGATTACAGATGCGGGGGTGGAGTCCGGTTACTAATCCCATATGCAGACGGGATTATGTAGGGGGATTATAAAGAAACCTCTATGCAGGGCTATCAGAGCAGGGGGAGATATGTGTGGCTGATATGATTAGCTCACAAAGGATACAAGTGTAGCAAACCCTCTCCTGTGAGTAGTATTGGGTCAGGACAGAATCTGGAGACTCTGGATGTGAACATGAATAGCTGAATTGAACATAAATTCACTGACAGCAAGCAGAGATCTTGAGATGGTATGGAATTGATTAAGTAGATAGGAGAGGTGTTGGTTGTTTTGAGAACTGGGGATCCGGAAATGTATTTTGGCGTGACTGTCTCTTTAAATCATCCGTCTGAAGAGCAGTAATTAATCAACTACTCTCTTCTCCACTTCCTTCCCCAACATAAACTAATTTTGGAGGTGTGAAGCCACAATTATAGGTATGGAGGATATTTTCTCTGCTCGTGAGTCATCTTTGTGTTTGGCTCAGTGTCTCGGAGTTGAGGGGGTAGTGGGGCGAGCAACCAAAAAAGTTCTAAAAAATGAATGTACTTAATGATAACTCCACCCATGTAGACATATTACATTACAAATACAATTAGCGGTGGAGGTGGAGCTTAACGTTTGAAGGGGTGACGGGTTTGTGTTTATACTAAGGCTAACCATGTATTTCAGGACCACAATGCATTGTGGTAGGGTGTTTCAATAAAAAAAATCTCCTATTTTATAAAGTTTTGGATTCCGGCCCAGAAGGCGGAGGATTCCAGATGTTGTAAAAAAAAAGTGTAAAAAAAACATTCTACAGGTTAGGGGTGTGGTTTGTACAAAGCTCCTCCCAGTTATCTCAGGGCCATAATGCTTAGCGGCAGCTTGTCATGTAAAGAAAAACTACTTTTATTCCATAAAGTTCTGGATTCATGGTGGTGCAACCAGATGGAGCTGGAAAAAAAAAACTGATAAGGGTGGGGCTTGTACAAGGCTCCGCCCCTCAATATCAGCGCCACAATGCTTTGCGGGAGCTCGTTTAAAAAATCTTTTTTTCAATAAAGTTTGATTTCAGAGTCTAGAAGGGTGGAGCGGAAAAGTAATAAAAAAACAATTCAATGATAGGGGTGGGGTTTCTCTATAGCTCCACCCATTTATCTCAGGACCACAATGCTTTGCGGCAGCTTGTTTTGTTAGAAAACATCTTCTTCAATATAGTTGTGGGTTCAGGGCCCAAAGTGATGGAGGATCGCAAATAGAGTGGAAAAGTAGAAAAAAGTGATAGGGGTGGAGTTTATAAAGCTCCACCCACAATTTTCAGCACCATGATGCTTTACTGTAAAAAATGTCTCATTTAGTTTTGGCAATCCGAAGCGTTGGAGAGCAGGGTGGGGTTTGTACGTTGACAACCGCGTGTGCGCCATTCTGAGAGGGGTTGTCATCACCCTCATGGGGGCGTGGCCTTTTGACTTCATGACGCTCTTGCCCTTTTAAGTATAACTTTATTTAAATCACCCAAACAAGCGATCCCTCGGGGCCTGAACTCCTTCTTCCCTGTCGGACGAGCAGATCATTCCGCTGCAGTTATTACAATTAATCTCGACGGATAATACGGGTCACGGAAAGATGACGACGGGCGAAGAGGAGAATCTCAAATCAGCCTCCAGTCAATTAAAAGGAGGTCACATGATAAGCATGGCGGTTACAGATCAGTGTAATGATGTAGCAGAGCCAGCGCCGTATGAAGTAGCAGAGCCAACGCCGTATGAAGTAGCAGAGCAAGCGCCGTATGAAGTAGCAGAGCCAAGCGCCGTATGAAGTAGCAGAGCAAGCGCTGTATGAAGTAGCAGAGCCAGCGCCGTATGAAGTAGCAGATCCAGCGCCGTATGAAGTAGCAGAGCCAGCGCCGTATGAAGTAGCAGAGCCAGCGCCGTATGAAGTAGCAGAGCAAGCGCCGTATGAAGTAGCAGAGCAAGCGCCGTATGAAGTAGCAGAGACAGCGCCGTATGAAGTAGCAGAGACAGCGCCGTATGAAGTAGCAGAGCCAGGGCAGTATGAAGTAGCAGAGCCAGCGCCGTATGAAGTAGCAGAGCCAGTACCGTATGAAGTAGCAGAGCAAGCGCCGTATGAAGTAGCAGAGCCAGCGCCGTATGAAGTAGCAGAGCCAGCGCCGTATGAAGTAGCAGAGCAAGCGCCGTATGAAGTAGCAGAGCCAGCGCCGTATGAAGTAGCAGAGCCAGCGCCGTATGAAGTAGCAGAGTCAGCGCCGTATTCCCGTCACGTCCGCCTCCTCGTTGTAATTTGATCTAATGGCTAGAGCGATGATCTCCATAGAAGGCGGAGTGGGACCGCTTTATCTGGAGATGAATGAGATGAAATGGGCCTAACCTTGTTACCCAGAAGCCTCTTTGTTTTGCGAAGCGGGGTCAAGGGGTTAAAACAGCAGTTTGTGTTAGCGGAGGATGGAGCGGTGATTTATGGCGATACTAAGTATCTCCATCTGGTTCTGACCTTCTCTAATGCGTGATTTCATTAGGAGGAAGATGCATTGTCATCGATGCCTGGCTCACATGCCCGTCTGACAAGATGCCAGGCACCACCAATGTACCATCTCCCATCTTGGGGGATGAGAAGTAAAGCGCGCAAAAGTTGGCGTAAAACGTGCAAAGTGTGAATTACAGAGCAATTTTTAACATAATGTAGCAATACGTTCATCCTGAGCCTACTGGTTCCTGAATGCAATGCTAAAATGTCAGTCATGACTGACACAGGAATAGGCGCAGCTTAGAATGAATGAATGGGAAAAGGGAACAAGAGGGTTCTGGCCTCTACTGGTTCCTGAATTCAATGTTAAAATGTCGGTTGAGACTGACACACAGAAAAAAGGAGGATTTCTAGTGAATGAGAAGAGGAGATGAGGATGGCACAGATTGGAGCAGTTCTAACCCCAGGATTGTCATGCAGTGTGATGATACAAGGTAGATCAATGTTCACCTGCTTCTTATCCGTTCCGGACTCTGCGTGACAGTCCTGGATTTGGGACTCTGGCCGCCTCCAATAAGCATTTAACTTACTTGGTGTTTAGTCACGGTCTGGCGGTGGTCGTCTCTGCTGTCATCAGTGCTATCCCTGATTCCCCCCATCCCGCTCACCCCCCACCCCGACATCTGGATTCCTGCACGCAGACGCCGAGGGAGAAGTCAGGGGTCACGCCCATTACAGTAGTGGTGACCGCCAAGTCAGCTAAATGCTTAGCGGGTTGCTGTCTGGCTGGAGATACACTATAGGGGTCACTATGGGGTTCACTGTTTTTACCAGGGCTACTAATGGGGGTAGCTACTATTGTTGGGACCACTATTAATACTGCAATCACTATGTGGGTCTCAATTACTACTTAGGCCACTGTGGGGGTCACTATTACTACTGAGGCCACTGTGGGGGTCACTATTACTACTGAGGCCACTGTGGGGGTCACTATTACTACTGAGGCCACTGTGGGAGTCACTATTACTGCTGAGGCCACTGTGGGAGTCACTATTACTATTGAGGCCACTGTGGGGGTCACTATTACTACTGAGGCCACTGTGGGGGTCACTATTACTACTGGAGCCACTGTGGGGATAACTATTACTACTGGGGCCACTGTGGGAGTCACTATTACTACTGAGGCCACTGTGGGAGTCACTATTACTACTGAGGCCACTGTGGGAGTCACTATTACTACTGGGGCCACTGTGGGGGTCACTATTACTACTGAGGCCACTGTGGGAGTCACGATTACTACTGAGGCCACTGTGGGAGTCACTATTACTGCTGAGGCCACTGTGGGAGTCACTATTACTACTGAGGCCACTGTGGGAGTCACTATTACTACTGGAGCCACTGTGGGGGTTACTATTACTGCTGAGGCCACTGTGGGAGTCACTATTACTACTGGAGCCACTGTGGGGGTCACCATTACTACTGAGGCCACTGTGGGGGTTACTATTACTGCTGAGGCCACTGTGGGAGTCACTATTACTGCTGAGGCCACTGTGGAGGTCACTATTACTACTGAGGCCACTGTGGGAGTCACTATTACTGCTGAGGCCACTGTGGGAGTCACTATTACTACTGAGGCCACTGTGGGGGTCACTATTACTACTGGGGCCACTGTGGGGGTCACTATTACTACTGAGGCCACTGTGGGAGTCACTATTACTACTGGAGCCACTGTGGGGATAACTATTACTACTGAGGCCACTGAGGGGTCACTATTACTACTGAGGCCACTGTGTGGAGGGGGGGTGTCACTATTACTACTAGGGCCACTATGGGGCTTACTATTACTACTGGGGCCACTGTGGAAGACACTATTACAACTTAGACCACTTAGGATGTCACTATAACTACTGGGGCGACTATGGGGGTCACTATTGCAAATGGAGTTACTAATGGGGGTCACTATTACTACAGTGGGCACTCTGGGCGTCACTATTAATACTACATCCACTATGAGGGTCACTGATTCTACTGGGGCCACTGTGGGAGACACTATTCATACTGGGGCAACTAAGGGGGTCACTATTAATACAGGGACCACTATAAGGGTCACTATCACTACTGGGTCCAATATTAATACTGAGGCTACTATGGGGGTCACTATTTCTAGACGGTCCACTATGGGGGTTACTATTAATACTAGGGCAATGTTACCATAGGGACCACTATGGGGTCACTACTACTACAAGGGTTACAGAGGACGTGGGAGGTATGATGGTCACCCTGGTTTTCCTGGTTCATGAATATAATGCTAGAACGACAGTAAAGACTGACACAGGCAGAGATTTTGTAGAAAGGGATCCAAGAAATGAGAATTAGTTTTGAAGGACATACTGAAAGCTGGGTAACCACCCCTCTGCGATCTGCAATGTCTAATTTCCGGGCACATGTCTCTTTTGCTTCCTGCTGGCATTGAGTTACTTTGTGTATTTTGCCGAAATGAATACGCAATTTCCGCACTTGAGATGTGATTGGTGGACGGATTCCTATCCCGGAGATGTAACGCTCCGCTCCATTGTGCCGCCTCTTCAGCCATTATCTCTGCAACTAAATGGGGACATTACCGACAAATCTCAGCTCCATCTGCTGCGCCCGCAGGTGCCGCCGTCTGTCCACCGGGCTCCATTCACTCAGCGCTTGATGAGCGGTCATTTACTCGCCACCGCCGCTATATCTTATTGTATGTTTGGAAGCAAATTTACGTCTCCACAATCATTGGACGCTTCCGCGTCTTCCAGATTCATGGTACTGAACTTCCCTGCAATCTTAACCCCTGGTTACCCAGAAAACAACCTTAGAAGAACTACAAGTGCCAGCATGTCCATGTAGCCAGACAGCCTCAACCCTTAGAAGCGTCATTACAATCCTTGATGTATCCAAACAAGAGCTGAAAGGGGGGCAAGATGGTGGTCCGCCGTGGTCCCACCCTCATACCCCAGGAGCTCCTTACGTAATACCGTTTTATGGTGCCTTTACATAGTGGGACTTTATTTGAGCATCAGTAGCTTATGCATCACAAAGGGGGGCCTCTCACACACCGGAATATTCCACCAGACGCTGCGGAATGTTCTGCTGTCAGAACCCCAAGACTAATGCAGATCCGGACCCAGAGCCACCAGCAGAACCAACTTCTATGCAAACCCACATGAAGATCTGCATGTTGGACAAGTGGATGTCCCAAACAGTGAAATATTACACAGCATTCCAGTCTGAGGGCCCCGGGGGTGGAAACCATGGACCTTCCATAGGGATAGGCACCAGCCTAAGGGTTATACTTTACATTGATCCCACAAGGTACAAGATTGTGGAAGATGGGGCCAACTGAGGGCTGCTATCCCAAAAAGTGTGCCAAACACAAATTTTTGAAGTTCACTCCCCTCCGTGTTTGAAAATAGTCTTTGATCATTGGGTCAAAATATCTATCTATCTATCTATCTATCTATGTATCTATCTATGTATCTATCTCTCTATCTAACTATCAATGTAGCTTTCTATCTCTTATCTGTCTATCTCATATCTATCTATCTATCTATCATCTCTTATCTATCCATCTATCTATCTATCTATCTATCTATCTCATATCTATCTATCTATCTATCTATCCATCTATCTATCTATCTATCTATCTATCTATCTATCTCATATCTATCTATCTATCTATCCATTTCATATCTATCCATCTCATATCTATCTATCCATCTCTAATCCGTCTATCTATCTATCTATCTATCCATCTCTAATCCGTCTATCTATCTATCTATTATCTATCTATCTCATATATATCCATCTCATATCTATTTATCTGTCTATCTATCTATTATCTATCTATCTATCTCATATATATCCATCTCATATCTATTTATCTGTCTATCTATCTATCTTTCTCATATTTATCTATCTCTACCGTCTATCTATCTCATATCTATCTACCGTATCTCTCTCTCTCTCTCTCTCTCTCTCTCATATCTATCTATCTATCTATTTATCTATCTATCTATCTATCTTTCTCATATTTATCTATCTATCTATCTATCCATCTATTTTTCTATCTCTTGGGCCCTGGTTACTGAATTAGCCTAAAGTCCCCTCTGCCACTAAGAGGACACAGGCTTATAAATGACACATGGTAATTGGGGTCCTGTTACATATCTTCCACTGGGCCCAGAGCTTTACATTAGGCCTCTGGTGGAGGACTCAGTGGACCGAGGACCCTGGAACATGTGAGAACTTCCATTATGGTCCATAGCCGCCTCCAGTATTGACCACCAAGGCTCACTGTACCTGGGGGATCAGTAGGGATTTGTGGTCCCTGCAGAGGGGATTAAAGGGTGTGTCTCCATGAGGGGGGATTGCTGGAGAGATGCAGACATTCCTCCATGAATGGCTGATGGGGGAATCACTTTGTGAGTTTCATGGGAGAAGTAAGTGAGATGTTAATGGCTGTGTGGAGCCGCAGAGCGCCAACAAATAGGATTATAATGTAATTGTTGTGAGGGGCGGGGGACGTATATTAAGAGGACCCCCGACATAGAGACGTGTAGCTGAAGGCAGAAGGTAATGTGTGCGACTGGCTCTGGCTGGCGGCCATCATTTATAGACCATTACTGGAACACAGGTCCATCGCAACGTAATGGTTTTATAATGACCTCAGAGTGCTATAATAGTGTCACAGGGCGTCAGTGGTAATGAGCTGATGATTATTTGTCTATCTCTCATATCTATCTCATATTTATCTATCTATCTTTCTCAAATCGATCTATCTCATCTATTATCTATCTCATATTTCATCTATCTATCTCATATCTATTTGTCTATCTATGTCATATCTGTCTATCTATCTCATATCTATCATCTATCTATTTCATATTTATCTATCTCATATCTAGCTATCTATTTCATAAATCTCTCTATTATCTATCTCATATCTTATCTGTCTATCTACCCGTGTTCCCCCGAAAATAAGACAGTGTCTTATATTAATTTTTGTTCAAAAAGGTTTAACTTTTTTACATGTATAGCTGCCTGGACACTATTTAAATTGACTTTTTTAATTAACTGTTAGCAGGGCTTAATTTTGGAGTAGGGCTTATATTTCAAGCATCCTCAAAAAGCCTGAAAAATCATTTTGCATCCTCAAAAATTCTGGAAAATCATGATATGTCTAATTTTCAGGAAAACAGGGTATCTATCTATCTATCTATCTATTTATTTATCTCATATCTATTTGTCTTTCTCTCTTATATCTATCTTATCTATCTATCTCATCTCTCTATCTATCAATCACATCTATTATCTATCTCATATCTATCTGTCTATCTATCTATCTTATATCTATCTATCTATCTATCTCATATCTATCTATCTATCTATCTATCTATCTATCTATCTCATATCTATCTATCTCATATCTATCTGTCTATCTCATATCTATCTATCTATCTCATATCTATCTATCTATCTATCTATCTCCTATCTATCTATCTATCTATCTATCTATCTCCTATCTATCTATCTATCTATCTATCTATCTATCTATCTATCTATCTGTCTATCTTATATCTATCTATCTATCTATCTTATATCTATCTCATATCTATCTATCTATGTATCTCATATCTATCTGTCTATCTATCTATCTCATATCTATCTCTTATCTACCTTATCTAGCTATCTCCTATCTATCTATCTATCTATCTATCTATCTATCTATCTATCTATCTATCTATCTATCTATCTATCCATCCATCTATCTAATATCTTTCTATCATTTATCCATCTATCTCATATCTATCTGTCTATCTATTTATCTCATATCTATCACTATATCTATCTTTCTCATATCTCATCTATTATCAATGTCATATCTCATCTATTTATCCATCTATCTATCTCATATCTGTTTTCTATCTATCTATCTATCTATCTATCTCATATCTATCTGTTTCATCTATCTCATATCTATCTATTACATCTATCTTATATCTAATTATCTATCTATCTATCTCATATCTGTCTATTTCATGTCTATCTATCAATCATCTATCTATCTTTCTCATATCTATCCAATCTATTACCTATCTCATATCTCATCTATTTATCTATCTCATATCAATTCGTCTATCTCATCTCTATCTATCTCATATCTGTCTTATCTATCTCATCTCTATCTATCTCATAACTATCTATCTATATATCTCATATCTATCTATCTTTTCATATCTGTCTATCTATCTCATATCTTTCTATCGATCCATCTAATTTCTATCTCATATCTATCTTTCTGTCTATGTATCTATTCATCGATCAATCTAATTTCTATCTATCTATCTATCTATCTATCTATCTATCTATCTATCTCCTATCTCATATCTATCTCCTATCTATCTATCTATCTATCTATCTATCTATCTATCTATCTATCTCATATCTATCTATCTATCTATCTCATATCTATCTATCTCATATCTATCTCATATCTATCTATTTCATCTATCTCCTATCTATCTATCATTATCTATCCATCGATCTATCTCATATCTATGTATCTATCTCATTTCCATTTATCTATCTATATCCTATCTATCTAGCTTTCTCAATCTATGTATCTATCTATCTCTCTCATATCTACCTATCTATCTATCTATCTATCTATCTATCTATCTATCTCATATCTATCTATCTATCTATCTATCTATCTATCTCATATCTATCTATCTATCTATCTACCTATCTATCTATCTATCTATCTATCTCATATCTATCTATCTATCTATCTATCTATCTATCTATCTATCTATCTATCTCATATCTCATCTCATTATCTATCTATCTATCTATCTATCTATCTATCTATCTATCTATCTATCTATCTATCTATCTATCTATCTATCTATCTATCTATCTATCTATCTATCTATCTATCTATCTATCTAACATCTCCTCTCTCACTATTCCCATTCCTCCTGAACTTTCTGAATATTTTTAGGGCCTGGGCTACGCATTGATTTGTGCAGGATGGGGGTGTTTGTCGCATTCATTATGGAGTCTCCCTTTAAGGCTAGGTAATCCATAGGCACATGTAGCCCTAACAGTGATTGTAGCCTCCTTATAAGCCAGCATGGGAGCTGAGTGTCCTGAGGTGTGTGAGGCTGACAGGAAGCCAAACAGGAATATGGAGGTCTGTGAGAGGAAGCCGCGAACAATATTCCAGCAGTCTGTGGAGGAAATGTGACTAGGACATGCTGATGAGCGAAGAAAGTTATCTGGAGCAGCAGGGATGAGTTCTAACACGGCATTATTCAGAATGGACCTATCCCCAGAGGAGAAGGCATCTTGTGGCTGAGCTGGGCATATGTGGTAGTCGCCCATTGTTTAAATAAAGTTTATTAAAAGCTGGGATCACAATTTCCAAGATAGAGAGGCCGTGGCCCTGTGAATCATAGGGGTCCAATCAATGGATCTAAGGTATTCACGTCCACTTTTAAGCCATGGGTAACTGGGCAATAGCTCGGCCTGCCCATTCACTATGAGGCCCCAAGAGTTGGGAGGGGCGGGGTTAATTTACTCCTTTACTACTTTTTAAGTTGTGCTAAGATGGGTAACAGACGAGCGTTATTAATTTCTTAGCATCACCTAAGCCAAGATGTGCAGCATGCAAACCTCTACTGCCCTAGACCACCAGGGACTTTATCGTTTACTCCATCACTATTTATTTAAGGTGTGGTAAACTTGGTCCCCATATTTTAGGAAACCGTAGTATTGTATTTTAGGATGCTCCCAAGAATTAGGCCCACAGGAACAACTTGAATGTGGTGCATGTAAACCATCACAGCTCTAGACCACCAGGAACTTTATCATTTACTACTACCGTTTTTGTTTATTGCATATTGTGGAGGCAGCAGCTCAAAACCCCATTTCCTAGGGCTCTCCCAAGAATTGGACACACAAGACCATCATGGATGTGAAGCGTGTAAACCTTCAGTGCCCTAGATCACCAGGGGTATTAATATTAACTGCTTTACTATTCGTTTAGTGTGTAGTGAGGTGGCAACCGCCCAGGACCCCCATTGCCTAGGGTCCTCCCAATTATTAGGCTCACAGGAGCAACCCGCATGTAAAATGTGTAAGCCTTCACTGCCCTAGACTACCAGGGACTTTACCATTTACTCCTTTACCTTTTATTTAGTATGTGATTGCCTTGGCAACAACTTAGGACCCCCACTTTCTTGGTTACCCCGAAATATAGGGCTCATAGGTCCAATCTGAATGTGGAGCATGTAAACTTTCACTGCCCTGGACCACCAGAGAATTTACCATTTACTCCTTCACTTATTTAAGGAGTGGTAAGCAACAGCTCAGGGTCCCATTTCCTGACGCGCTTGCAAGAATTAGGCCCAAAGGACAAAAGCAAGACGCGGAGCATGTAAGCCTTCACTACCCTTGACCACCAGGGACTTGGATACTTACTTTTTTCTCTGTTTATTCTGGCATTGTATGGCGATATTATGTAGACACTAAATGGCAGTATTATATGGGAACTGCACCATACAATTGTACTGTTTGAACACCGTATAGTAGTATTATCTAATGAGACTCAGCGATCCATTCAATACACCCTTAAAGGGCTATTTCTATCCTATAAACTGTAGCTGGTCCCACACCTTTAAACGGGGCTCTGCTGCAGTTGCTTGCGCAGTACTACACCAGCAAAGGGGTTTGCAGCGCTGCGCCAAAGCTGCAGTCCCTTCAATCTCCTGATTGGTGGGGGTCCCAGAGGTCGGACCTCCCCCCATCATCAACAATTCTAGCAACATTCAGTGGCATTATAAAATGAGAATTAAGACAATTGTTGCAAGTCCCTCTTTTAATTCCGTTAGCGTTCACGAAGCTCTCTCATCCCCGCGCACGCGCCTCCTTTATGCCGCCGTTCGTCCTCATTTCTTGCCGCTTTCTTTACATTTCTGCCATTGTATTTTGAGGTCTTGATCTGTTGGTAATGAAGAATAACAGCCATACATGTGACGCCGCCACGGTAGACGTAACTCATCACACATCAGAGGAAGATTGTTTTGAATAGACATATCTTTTGTCTCCTGTTATTGGGCGCCGGGCGCGCTCGCCGGGACCGCACATAATTGTCACATTCCCAGTTGTTGTTAATCATAGGTAAGAATATTTGTCGTAGAAATTGTCATATTCGGCGCAGCGGGAGGGGGGGGGAGCTTGATGGTGGCTTGTCTGTGGAGAGATTTGACCCCTTTTAACATGTAGTCACAGAACGGCGTTGTGTTTATTATCGATGTTACTGACGCCGCCATTTGAATGGAAAAAAAAAAAATTTAAAGGGCACCTCCACTTAGAACTGAAAAATTGAGGTGTGATAGCTGTTGACCCCGATATCCCAGTCCCGACATGTTACACTCACACAAGCCCAGGAAGCTGAGATATGGGAAGTTGTTTGTAGGGTCCTCACACTAAAGAGCCGCACTCCTAGTCTCTGTGCCTCATTGTGATACGGAGGAAATAGGGTAGTCACTGAGGATTGCCTTGTCGTATCTACATAAATATCAGCTCTAAGGGGTAAAGAAAACCTATTTTGACTCCCAGACCATTTTTTTCCCAAGTCAAGAAAGTAAATTACCTTGTGACCCTATTGGCATAAGAAAAGCTGGGTAGTAACTCATTTACATGTGTTGCTCCCCATTTTGTAATAATCTAGTCGGATACCAGCTCTCACAGTGATAGTGATTACAGTGCAGTTACCTCCAGTGATAGTGATGACAGTGCAGTTACCTCCAGTGATAGTGATGACAGTGCGGTTACCTCCAGTGATGACAGATGATTCGGACGTAGGAATTGAGACAGGAGATGGTGAAACAGCCACCAAAATCCAGGACTGTCCCACTGAATCCAAAGCAGTTGAGAGACAAGGACTCCTTAAACCCGCACAGTACAGGATGAACTATTACATATCTTGGCATTCAGGCGGCCATATTTTTTGGTGCATTGGACCCTGTTGTTACGTTGCGTGGCCTCTGGCAAGAAAGCTGCGCAAATGCAGATCCTGAGCAGCGGCTCCATCCTTTGTCAGTGTCTCATAGCACTCCAGCTGCTCCGACCTTGAAGGAGGCGAGCAGACAGCGTGGTACCCCCTTCCGCACATCCCAATATTATTTTAACTTAATTACGGATATAAATAGCTGGGATTAAAGGAGGACTCTGCGGCGGCGCACTTGTCAGGAAGCCTTTGAAGTGACTCGAGCCGTGTCCACCGTCCCTGTAACGTAAGACGGCCAGAACAGAAAGCCATGCTAAAAACAGCTGCTGTAATGATATTACGAGAGTGGTGACAGTATGAAACCGTAGAGGAGGCGAGAGGCCCACCATCATGCCCCCCGCTCCTGGCTAAGTAAACTGCTAACAGACCAGGCTATTTCTGATATATCTATCATATGTCATATAAGAAGCTGCTGTCTGCAAACACACGTGTATGACAAAGTCATGCTGGTATAACCCGGGTATCCCCTAGATTTAATTATATATGTACAGTTGGTATACGTTATACATCCCCCTGTATATAGTGATATAGACCATGCTGGTATAACCTGGGTATCTCCTGTATATAATTATATATGTACAGCTGGTATAAGTTACACATCTCCTGTATATAGTGATATGGAGCATGCTGGTATAACCTGGGTATATCCTGTACATTATTATATATGTACAGCTGGTATAAGTTATACATCTCCTGTATATAGTGCTATAGACCATGCTGGTATAAGCTGGGTATCCCCTGTATATAGTTATATTTGTACATCTGGTATAACTTATCCATCTCCCTGTATATAATGATATTGAGCATGCTGGTATAACCTGGGTATCCCCTTTATATAAATATATATGTACAGCAGGTATAAGTTACACATGTTCCTGTATAAAGTGATATGGAGCATGCTGGTATAACCTGGGTATATCCTGTATATTATTATATATGTACAGCTGGTATAAGTTATACATCTCCTGTATATAGTGCTATAGACCATGCTGGCATACCCTGGGTATCCCCTGTAGATAGTTATATTTGTACATCTGGTATAAGTTGTACATCTCCCTGTATATAGTGATATGGAGCATGCTGGTATAACCTGGGTATCCCCTTTATATAATTATATATGTACAGTTGGTATAAGTTACACATGTTCCTGTATAAAATGATATGGAGCATGCTGGTATAACCTGGGTATCTCCTGTATATAATTATATATGTATAGCTGGTATAAGTTATACATCTCCTGTATATAGTGCTATAGACCATGCTGGCATACCCTGGGTATCCCCTGTATATAATTATATTTGTACATCTGGTATAAGTTATCCATCTCCCTGTATATAATGATATTGAGCATGGTGGTATAACCTGGGTATGTTCGGTATGTAATTATATATGTATGACCGCCTGCAGACAGCCCTGCGGCTCACCCACTCCCAGCGTCTCCTCTGTTCTGTGATGCATCGGCTGCTGCCCAGCCGACACATGCGCAGAGCGGAGGCGGCACGTCACCAGTGACATTTCTGTGCGGTCCTCTGCGAGACCCGCACAGAAATAAAACATACCGCTATTTGTTTTCCGCGCATGTTTTCACGCAGGCAAATCGCGGCTGTGTGCATAGGATTGCATTATCTAATGCAATCCTATGCAAGCGGGCACAGGCCGAAATTCTGCAGGAAATCCTGCCATGGAATTTTTCGCCCGTGTGCAGGGGGTCTACAGCTGCTATATAATGCACATCTCCCTGTATATAGCGATATGGACCATGCTGGTATAACCGGGGTATCTCCTATATATAATTATATGTGTACAGCTGGTATAGGTTATACATCCTTTATATAGTGATATGGAGTTTACTGGTACAACCTGGGTATCTGCTGCATATAATTATATATGTACAGCTGATATAAGTTATACATCTCCTGTATATAGTGATATGGAGCATGCTGGTATAACCTGGGTATATCCTGTATATACTTATCTACATTTAACTCCTCTAAGCTATACATCAGCTGTATATAGAGATATTGACCATGTTGGTATAAGCTGGGTATCTTATGTATATAGTTCTATATTCAGCTGGTATAAGCTGGCATCTTCTCTGACGTGGCGGATACTGGTTACCTGCGTATTAACTGGATATAATTATATCTGTGCAGCAGATATTGGCGTTCTATCAGTTTATAATTGCTGCTGTGATAGGACCATATCGCATTATAAAAAGATAGAGGGACTATAAATCTATGTACTCCGCACCATTTTAATTTTTCGGTTCATGTTGGGAGTTCATAAACAGGCCCATTAAAGCTGTAACGTTATCTGCTGAGCTCCTATAAACCCTCGCCTCATATTAGAGGGAATTCATCCAGGAAAATAGGATTACTTTCACCAGCTAAGTACCCACTACTATTAATGTTAATTTCCATGGAAAGGGTCCAGATTTCGGAAAATCTTTGATTAAGGAGAATTCTTGCCAACAGTAAAAGTTGCTTTATTCATTCATGGGGACAAGGATTACTATCGGATTCTGCTATATTGGTGCTTTGGAGTAACTCTCCAGCTGTAAATAAAAAAAGAAGGTTGGAGGTCCTTATATACAAGAATATAACTACTATAATACTGCCCCCTATGTACAAGAATATAACTAGTATAATACTGCCCCCTATGTACAAGAATATAACTGCTGTAATACTGCCCCCTATGTACATAAATATAACTACTATAATACTGCCCCCTATGTACAAGAATATAACTACTATATTACTGCTCCTATGTACAAGAATATAACTACTATATTACTGCTCCTATGTACAAGAATATAACTACTATAATACTGCTCCTATGTACAAGAATATAACTACTATAATACTGCTCCCTATGTACAGGAATATAACTACTATAATACTGCCCCTATGTACAAGAATATAACTACTATAATACTGTCCCTATGTACAAGAATATAACTACTATAATACTGCCCCCTATGTACAAGAATATAACTGCTGTAATACTGCCCCCTATGTACATAAATATAACTACTATAATACTGCCCCCTATGTACAAGAATATAACTACTATATTACTGCTCCTATGTACAAGAATATAACTACTATATTACTGCTCCTATGTACAAGAATATAACTACTATAATACTGCTCCTATGTACAAGAATATAACTACTATAATACTGCTCCCTATGTACAGGAATATAACTACTATAATACTGCCCCTATGTACAAGAATATAACTACTATAATACTGTCCCTATGTACAAGAATATAACTACTATAATACTGCCCCTATGTACAAGAATATAACTACTATAATACTGCCCCCTATGTACAAGAATATAACTACTATAATACTGCCCCCTATGTACAAGAATATAACTGCTGTAATACTGCCCCCTATGTACATAAATATAACTACTATAATACTGCCCCCTATGTACAAGAATATAACTACTATATTACTGCTCCTATGTACAAGAATATAACTACTATATTACTGCTCCTATGTACAAGAATATAACTACTATAATACTGCTCCTATGTACAAGAATATAACTACTATAATACTGCTCCCTATGTACAAGAATATAACTACTATAATACTGCTCCCTATGTACAGGAATATAACTACTATAATACTGCCCCTATGTACAAGAATATAACTACTATAATACTGTCCCTATGTACAAGAATATAACTACTATAATACTGCCCCTATGTACAAGAATATAACTACTATAATACTGCCCCTATGTACAAGAATATAACTACTATAATACTGCCCCTATGTACAAGAATATAACTACTATAATACTGCCCCTATGTACAAGAATATAACTACTATATTACTGCTCCTATGTACAAGAATATAACTACTATAATACTGTCCCCTATGTACAAGAATATAACTACTATAATACTGACCCCTATGTAGAAGAATATAACTACTATAATACTGCTCCCTATGTACAAGAATATAACTACTATAATACTGCTCCTATGTACAAGAATATAACTACTATAATACTGTCCCCTATGTACAAGAATATAACTACTATAATACTGCCCCCTATGTAGAAGAATATAACTACTATAATACTGCCCCCTATGTACAAGAATATAACTACTATAATACTGCCCCCTATGTAGAAGAATATAACTACTATAATACTGCCCCCTATGTACAAGAATATAACTACTATAATACTGCCCCCTATGTAGAAGAATATAACTACTATAATACTGCCCCCTATGTACAAGAATATAACTGCTATAATACTGCCTCCTATGTACAAGAATATAACTACTATAATACTGCTCCCTATGTACAAGAATATAACTACTATAATACTGCCCCCTATGTAAAAGAATATAACTACTATAATACTGCCCCCTATGTAGAAGAATATAACTACTATAATACTGCCCCCTGTGTACAAGAATATAACTACTATAATACTGCCTCCTATGTACAAGAATATAACTACTATAATACTGCCCCCTATGTACAAGAATATAACTACTATAATACTGCCCCCTATGTACAAGAATATAACTACTATAATACTGCTCCCTATGTACAAGAATATAACTACTATATTACTGCTCCTATGTACAAGAATATAACTACTATAATACTGTCCCCTATGTACAAGAATATAACTATTATAACACTGCCCCTATGTACAAAAATATAACTACTATATTACTGATCCTATGTACAAGAATATAACTACTATAATACTGCCTCCTATGTACAAGAATATAACTACTATAATACTGCTCCCTATGTACAAGAATATAACTACTATATTACTGCTCCTATGTACAAGAATATAACTACTATAATACTGTCCCCTATGTACAAGAATATAACTATTATAACACTGCCCCTATGTACAAAAATATAACTACTATATTACTGATCCTATGTACAAGAATATAACTACTATAATACTGCCTCCTATGTACAAGAATATAACTACTATAATACTGCTCCCTATGTACAAGAATATAACTACTATATTACTGCTCCTATGTACAAGAATATAACTACTATAATACTGCCCCCTATGTACAAGAATATAACTACTATAATACTGCCCCTATGTACAAAAATATAACTACTATAATACTGCCTCTATGTACAAGAATATAACTTCTATAATACTGGCCCCTATGTACAAGAATATAACTACTATAATACTGCCTCCTATGTACAAGAATATAACTACTATAATACTGCCCCCTATGTACAAGAATATAACTACTATAATACTGCCCCTATCTACAAGAATATAACTACTATAATACTGCCCCCTATGTACAAGAATATAACTACTATAATACTGTCCCCTATGTACAAGAATATAACTACTATAATACTGCTCCCTATGTACAAGAATATAACTACTATAATACTGCCTTCTATGTACAAGAATATAACTAATATAATACTGCACCCTATGTACAAGAATATAACTACTATAATACTGCCTTCTATGTACAAGAATATAACTACTATAATACTGCCCCCTATGTACAAGAATATAACTATTATAATACTGCCCCCTATGTACAAGAATATAACTACTATAATACTGCCTCCTATGTACAAGAATATAACTACTATAATACTGCTCCCTATGTACAAGAATATGACTACTATAATACTGCTCCTATGTACAAGAATATAACTACTATATTACAGCCCCTATGTACAAGAATATAACTACTATAATAGTGCTCCCTATGTACAAGAATATAACTACTATAATACTGCTCCCTATGTACAAGAATATAACTACTATAATACTGCTCCCTATGTACAAGAATATAACTACTATAATACTGCCCCCTATGTACAAGAATATAACTACTATAATACTGCCCCCTATGTACAAGAATATAACTACTATAATACTGCCCCCTATGTACAAGAATATAACTACTATAATACTGTCTCCTATGTAGAAGAATATAACTACTATAATAGTCTCATATGTACAAGAATATAACTACTATAATACTGCCTCCTATGTACAAGAATATAACTACTATAATACTGCTCCCTATGTACAAGAATATAACTACTATAATACTGCTCCCTATGTACAAGAATATAACTACTATAGTACTGCTGCTATGTACAAGAATATAACTACTATAATACTGCTCCCTATGTACAAGAATATAACTACTATAGTACTGCTGCTATGTACAAGAATATAACTACTATAATACTGCCCCCTATGTACAAGAATATAACTACTATAATACTGCTGCTATGTACAAGAATATAACTACTATAATACTGCCCCCTATGTACAAGAATATAACTACTATAATACTGCTGCTATGTACAAGAATATAACTACTATAATACTGCTCCCTATGTACAAGAATATAACTACTATAATACTGCCCCCTATGTACAAGAATATACCTACTATAATACTGCTGCTATGTACAAGAATATAACTACTATAATACTGCTCCTATGTACAAGAATATAATTACTATAATACTGCCCCCTATGTACAAGAATATACCTACTATAATACTGCTCCCATGTACAAGAATATAACTACTATAATACTGCTCCCATGTACAAGAATATAACTACTATAATACTGCTCCCATGTACAAGAATATAACTACTATAATACTGCCCCCTATGTACAAGAATATAACTACTATAATACTGCTCCTATGTACAAGAATATAACTACTATAATACTGTCCTCTATGTACAAGAATATAACTACTATAATACTGTCCTCTATGTACAAGAATATAACTACTATAATACTGCCCCCTATGTACAAGAATATAACTACTATAATACTGCTCCCTATGTACAAGAATATAACTACTATAATACTGTGCCCCATGTACAAGAATATAACTACTATAATACTGCTCCTATGTACAAGAATATAACTACTATCATACTGCCCCCTATGTACAAGAATATAACTACTATAATACTGCTCCTATGTACAGGAATATATCTACTATAATACTGTCCTTTATGTACAAGAATATAACTACTATAATACTGCTCCTATGTACAAGAATATAACTACTATAATACTGCCCTTATGTACAAGAATATAACTACTATAATACTGCCCCCTATGTACAAGAATATAACTACTATAATACTGCTCCCTATGTACAAGAATATAACTACTATAATGCTTATCAGTGTGGATGGGGTTGGGATGGATTGTGTTAGTGTCTCGCTCCTTGCTGGTAGTACTGTGAATTGGCTGTAGCAGTTAGCGGTACGTTCTCAACATCATTTCTCTTATATTACAGATTTACAGCCATCATTGGAGGTGAAGGACTCTTCTGTGATCACCGAGCGGCAGTAAGGTAAGACTCTGAGTATCAGTAACTTGTCTCCAACCTGCGGCTTCTCTTAGTTGTGCAGTGTATAGGACTATCACAGTCCGGCTGTGGGGCTGCTGCGCTATGACCCTCACAGCTGTCACCATCAGGGCTCCTCAGAAACTATTTAGTGTGGGGTTAAAAAACAAATTTCCTTAAAGGAGCATTTCACCATTTCACCTTCTGGGTATATGACCAGGGTTCAGGGCGATTGCTGATGCTGTGATTGGGTATGAGATTCGGGGGACTGCCGTGATCACCATAGCAGCTTCCTTAAAGGGGTTGTCCAGAAATGAAACTAAATATTCTTTGTCCGTGTAATCTGTAACAAACCCTTGCTAGTGCCGGTGGTATGCTTGTCTTGACAGAAGGGGGCACACTGTGGGCGGAGTCTAATACCTCACTGTTACATTTACCATGGAGCCTAACAGGACTGAATAATGTGGTGTTAGGCTCTGCCCCATCCCATGAGCCTCCCCAGCCATATCTCGTCCTCCAGCTTTCCACTGGCCCTTGGAGAGGTTGAATGCATCTCTAGGCCGAAAGTGGAAGGGATTGGGCTACATTGGGGGCGGAACCTGACACCATAAGGTTTGTTCCTATCAGGCTTACCATTTTGCCTAGGAGGAACAGAGTGACAGGCTCCGCCCCCACTTGTAGCCCCACCCAATACTCATTCTTCCTGTTTTGAGATGCATTCAACCCTCCTAGAACGGGTTTCGTTTAGGCAGCACAGTTGACGGTCATTTTATTGAATTCCTGGACAAGTCTTTTAACCCCTTCACACTTTTGTGCCTATATGTTTGCCCTCCAGAATCAAGGTTTCTATGATGTGGGATCGGTAGTTGATCCTGCTTCATATATGGCGGCTACCGGCTGTCTTTGACAGCTGACACCTGCCAACAACAGCAACACTCATGCTGATCACAGCTGTTACCCCCTTTAAATTTCACTGTCAATTCTGACACCAGCATTTAAATGCCCCGATCTGACTTTCGGGGGTCCCAAATGCCCCTTACCTTCCCGATGAGATCGCGAGGTGCCATTTAGTTGTCATGGCATTTGGGGGGCCTTCTTAAGGCCCTCAGGGCTGCCATGTATTTCTGTCCATTAGGACAGACCTGTGGCCTGTTCTTATAGAAATAGCATATATTGTAATACCAAAGTATTGCGGTATATGGTAGAAAATGATCGCACTATTGCAAGTTCAAGTCTCCTAGGGGGACTAAATAAAAAGAGTAAAAACAAGTACGAAATATTGTTTTATTATTAAAAATAATTAAATAAAAATCCATCCCTTGCCTTTTTTTTACTGGATCACAACAAAATAAAAGAAACCAACATACTTTGTTTGGCTGTATCTGAAAAAGTCCTATCTATCAAAATAACGCATTATTCATCCCCGATGTTGAATGTTGGCAGAAAATAAATGAACGTCAGAATTGCGCTTTTTTGGTCTCCCCATCTCCAAGAAAAAAACCGTAATAAAAAGCAATCAGAAAGTCACATGTTCTCAAAAACGGTACCAATAGAAACTACAGGACATCCCGCAAAAAAGGAGCCCTCAGACAAAGAATGAAAATGTTATGGTGGTCAGAAGATGGCGGCAGAAAATATCGATCAGTTATTGACTGCCGTTCAGAACCTTCAATGTTACAGTCTTGGAAAACCCCTTTAAATTCTTCACAGTTTTCAATACCTCTGCTTGCTGCAATCAACTGAACTGCATACTTCCCATTCATTGAGAGCAAGCAGACATCTTCAAAACTGTGAGGAATTGATACCCAGCAATGTGTGGAAGCGCAAAACCCTGTAAGGCTGGGCTCACACGGGGTGGATTTACGGAATTTCGCCGCGGCAAATCCGCCTGCAGCCGCTAATACCGGGATCACCCAGCCATGTGGATCAGATTTCTCATCTCATCCACACGGGACGGCAAATCCGCCGCGGCAAAGCCGGCACTGCGGCGGTGATTAGCCGGCCGCAGCATGCTCATTCTTTTTCTTCCTCCGCTGCAGCCGCGCTCTCCTCTAAGGGAGTGCCGGCCACAGCGAAAGAGCGAGCGGCCGGGCCGCTTCAAAACCCTTGGCTAAGTGTTGCGGGTTTTAAAGCAGCGCTTCTCCCGCCGGAAATCTCGCGGTTTTTCGCTGCGGCCACACCCAGGCTAATAGTCCCCAATGGGGCTGAGCCTCGGCAGATCCGGTGTTTCCTACCTGTCCGACAAAGGAATTTCTCCTGCGAAAGAGAAAGACAAACGAGGCGGTATAATAAGGAGTGATCTGCCCGCCACAAAGGTCAGCCTTCGGTGTTTGGGTTCCTCGGCTTCGCTAATAATGCACAAAACACGGCTTTTTCCAATAAAACAGGATATGTGCAGCCTTGATAAATCACATTCATTCATATTCATAGCTCCAACATAAAAGAACAAACAAATCTAAACGAGGGAAGGTGCTGAATACTAAACAAACTCTCCGATCACTCACCGCCATACACAGCCGAAAACAGCCGCCGAGAACTCAGGGCACATCTATACCCGTGCGTTACCGACCAGCAGAATAAATGTGCCGCTACAGCGTACTCCAGGCAGCTGAGTGACAACCGCAATCACCTCTGCTGAAGCTCCGCCACGTCTCAATGTCACATACAGAGCCGCCCTTACCTGGTATGCTGCCCCGTGCGCTGCCTTGCTGCCAATACCATACTGTATAGTGCCCAACATTGGTCAAAGAACAGTTGTCTAAATACCACAAAAATAATAAACCGCACAGTACCTAAACAGTAGTGCCGCAAAATCACAGCGCCTAAGTAAATACCGCCATGCAGTTCTCAAATACCAACATGCAGTGCCCAACCATAAACTAACATAACTAATAAACTTTACAGTACTTAAATAGTAGTGCCATACGATGCCAAGATAAATTCCGCCATATAGTGCTCAGACGCCAACATACAATGCCCGACCATATACCAACACAAAAATAATAAGCTGCTCTCTATGTAAGTAGTAGTGCCACACAATGCCTAAATTAATATCACCATGTGGTGCTGGAATACTAACATTCAGTGCCCAAATAACAGCGCCAATATGAAAACAATAAACTTTAAAGTACTTAAATAGTACCGTCAAACAATGCTAAGATGAATGCTACCATACAGTGCTCAAATGCCGACATACAGTGCCCAACTATAAACCAACACAAAAATGATACACAGTACAATGCCACACAATGCTTAAATAAACACCACCATGCAGTGCTCAAATACCAACATGCAGTACCCAACCACAAGCCACCACAGAAATAAGGTGCTAGCACCACAAAATCGCAGAATACCGCTATACAGTGCTCAAATACCAATGTACTGTGGTATTTTATTCCATTTTACCCAGAAACTCCCCCAAATATCTCTTTATGTAAATTAGTCCTGCCCCATTGTGCCAGTTATGGCCTACGGCAGCACTTCTCTCCGGTGTGAGATGTTGTTGGAGTGCCGCCATATTGTTACTACTGGTGAGGGGGGATAAAAAAAAATACATCCCGTCAGGACTTTCTATGGACATACTCCATATATCCCATCCTTTCTCAGCAGGTATTACTAGTCGTCCTGCAGGAAGCATGGGTAAATACACAACCCCGACCACTAGACCTCTCTAATCCCAGAGATCCCCTGTAAAGGGTTAGAAAAACGTGTGCTTTCTTTCAAAAAGAGCGCCACCCTTGTCCATAGGGTTGTGTGTGATAATACAGCTCAGCTCCATTGAATGAGAGCCGAGCTGCAATACCAGACACAACCCACTGACAAAGGTGGCGCTGTGTTTGAAAGAAAGCAGCCATGTTTTTTAACCCTTTTATACAAGGCGCAGAGGCCACACTGAAGCTCTTCACACACATTGGCCTCCATGAACAGAGGTTTCGAGAGACCTAAGAGAGTGTCAGCTGCAGTGAGGGAGCACAGAGAGCATCTCTAAGTAGTCACAGCTCCGCCCCTTTAACTGGTATTACTAATATAATAAGGTTTAAGTCCTGACTCCACCTTGTAAGATCCTGATCTTAAGGCTAACAGTGCAGGATACAGGCCCAGGACTCTAGGGAGCCGGGGGCGATCGGACCGCTGACTCCTTCACAGCGCATTTTCTAAGAGCGTTACTGGCAACTAATTTAAGCCATTCATCTCTGGCGTGAGCTTAATCTGGGATGAGCCTTTGTGGGTCACCCTCGAAATTAACTCTACGGGTCAAGAAGCAGAGCCTAGGATCTGTGAACCTCTCGCTGTGTCTGGCCTAGACGGGCAGGGTCACGGGGAGATTATTGCGGGCATGTGATGTACTAATCTGTCTAATCCCGTAGAGTTGAGGGCAGTGAATGGCAGGAGGTGATAAGCCGTTTCCCGGCACCAAGCTCTGTTCTCCAGAAGAACACAGGCGCGATTAATAAACCGCAGTACCCAGAAGGGATAAGGAGCGTGAACCTTCTTATTAGCTCCGCCATTGTCATCAATGTGTGATGTGTCATTGTAACGAACAACACCGCCCTACTGTGTGTAATCAGCACATGGAACAGTTATATAGTGCTGACCCCTGTAGAGCTGCCAACTCACAGCAGCAGTACGGATAGTGAGCAAGTGACCTTATTACCCGTATCATCACAACGCACCAGGGCTGCAACACTGTGTGTTCTGTGCACTTCACTGTCACTTGCTCCTTACCTATGATAATCAGAGAGTACTTACCATACTGTGTGTTCTGTGCACTTCACTGTCACTTGCTCCTTACTTATGATAATCAGAGAATACTTACCATATTGTGTGTTCTGTGCACTTCACTGTCACTTGCTCCTTACCTATGACAATCAGAGAGTACTGGGCTACAATACAGTGTATTCTGTGCACTTCACTGTCACTTGCTCCTTACCTATGATAATCAGAGAGTACTTACCATACTGTGTGTTCTGTGCACTTCACTGTCACTTGCTCCTTACTTATGATAATCAGAGAGTACTTACCATACTGTGTGTTCTGTGCACTTCACTGTCACTTGCTCCTTACCTATGATAATCAGAGAGTACTTACCATACTGTGTGTTCTGTGCACTTCACTGTCACTTGCTCCTTACCTATGATAATCAGAGAGTACTTACCATACTGTGTGTTCTGTGCACTTCACTGTCACTTGCTCCTTACCTATGATAATCAGAGAGTACTTACCACACTGTGTGTTCTGTGCACTTCACTGTCACTTGCTCCTTACCTATGATACAGGGAGTTCTAGGACTACAATGCTGTGGATTCTGTAGACTTTACTATTACAAGCTCCTCTGGTATCAGAGAGTGCCAGGGTTACGATGCTGCCTATTCTTTGTCTATTACTGTCACTTGCTCCTTGCTTATGTTAATTAGAGTGCGCCAGAGCTACTACCCTGTGAATTCTGTACACATTACTGCCACTTGCTGCTTACCTATGATAAACAGGGAGCATTGGGACTGATATACTATGTAGTCTGTGCACATTGTCACTTGCGTCTTACCTATGATAATAAGAGCACAAGGGGGCAACAATGCTATATATTCTATGCCCATAGCTGTCACTTGCTCCTTACCTATAATAATCAGAGTGCACCAGGGCTACAGTATTGCATGTTCTGCGCCACTTACTGTCATTTGCTCCTTATCCACGATCATCACAGTGCAGCAGGGCTACAACACTGTGTAGTTTGTGTCTATGACTGTCACTTGCTCCTTACCTATGATAAACAGGGAGCATCGGGGCTGATATACTGTATATTCCCTGCACATTTCTGTCACTTGCTCCTTACCTATGATAAACAGGGAGCATCGGGGCTGATATACTGTATATTCCCTGCACATTTCTGTCACTTGCTCCTTACCTATGATAAACAGGGAGCATCGGGGCTGATATACTGTATATTCCCTGCACATTTCTGTCACTTGCTCTTTACCTATGATAAACAGGGAGCATCGGGGCTGATATACTGATTATTCCCTGCACATTTCTGTCACTTGCTCCTTACCTATGATAAACAGGGAACATCGGGGCTGATATACTGTATATTCCCTGCACATTTCTGTCACTTGCTCCTTACCTATGATAAACAGGGAGCATCGGGGCTGATATACTGTATATTCCCTGCACATTTCTGTCACTTGCTCTTTACCTATGATAAACAGGGAGCATCGGGGCTGATATACTGTATATTCCCTGCACATTTCTGTCACTTGCTCCTTACCTATGATAAACAGGGAGCATCGGGGCTGATATACTGTATATTCCCTGCACATTTCTGTCACTTGCTCCTTACCTATGATAAACAGGGAGCATCGGGGCTGATATACTGTATATTCCCTGCACATTTCTGTCACTTGCTCCTTACCTATGATAAACAGGGAGCATCGGGGCTGATATACTGTATATTCCCTGCACATTTCTGTCACTTACTCCTTACCTATGAATCAGAGCACTCGTCAACCAAAGGCATGTGTTCTCTTCTCCATCGTGGAGCGTGGTGTGGCTGGGCACCACCTATAAATTACGTGTGATATCCTGCTAGCCTTCCGTAATGACAGAAGCCACACTGTGACATTACAGAATCCCTGGTATCATAGTCCCCAGTGCCAAGGAGACAGGCGGGAGATGATAAGAGACCAGAGTAGACACAACTGTCACAGCCTCACAAGTGCCAGATGGAAAGCGAGCAAGGTATCCCTGATAAGAGCAGGACAAGGAAACTGGCAATTGTGTGGTTTCCCACGATGTTCTGTGCCCTGGCAGAGTGCCCCCTCCAACCCGTAAACAGTGTGCTTGCCAGCTATGGGATGTATAATAATAAGCATACACATAAATGCCCCAACACCTCTGCTATCCAAGTACATACTAATTTACAAAAACATACGCCAGCAAACGCCCCCTTCTGGGCTGAGATAACCCTTTAGCTGCCACAATGGTGACATCATGTCTTCCTGGCTTAAAGCATGACTAACATAACATCAATTTATCTTCCTATTACAAACATCTAGGATTAGAGGGACCGAGCCGGGGTTACAGGCCCAGATACTGCCATGTCTGTACTTTACTGAGACCCCCAGAGCGGCCTCATGAGGGGAGACTGGGAAGATAAGACTATGACAGTGATGTAATACATAGTGAGATATCACATGGCTTATATTTACTGTCACATAACACGTGTCATTAGAAGAAGTTGAGACATGAAACCTATGTTCTCGTACATAGGGAGCAGTATTATAGTAGTTATATTCTTGTGCATAGGAGGCAGTATTATAGTAGTTATATTCTTGTACATAGGGAGCAGTATTATAGTAGTTATATTCTTGTACATAGGGGGTAGTATTATAGTAGTTATATCCTTGTACATAGGGGGCAGTATTATAGTAGTTATATTCTTGTACACAGGAGCAGTATTATAGTAGTTATATTCTTGTACATAGGGGGCAGTATTATAGTAGTTATATTCTTGTACATGGGGGCAGTATTATAGTAGTTATATTCTTGTACATAGGGGGCAGTATTATAGTAGTTATATTCTTGTACATAGGGCAGCAGTATTATAGTAGTTATATTCTTGTACATAGGGGGCAGTATTATAGTAGTTATATTCTTGTACATAGGGGGCAGTATTGTAGTAGTTATATTCTTGTACATAGGGGGCAGTATTATAGTAGTTATATTCTTGTACATAGGGGGCAGTATTATAGTAGTTATATTCTTGTACATAGGGGCAGTATTATGGTAATTATATTCTTATACATAGGGGGCAGTATTAGAGTAGTTATATTCTTGTACATAGGGGGCAGTATTATAGTAGTTATTTTCTTGTACATAGGAGCAGTATTATAGTAGTTATATTCTTGTACATAGGGGTCAGTATTATAGTAGTTATATTCTTGTACATAGGGGCAGTATTATAGTAGTTATATTCTTGTACATAGGGGGCAGTATTATAGTAGTTATATTCTTGTACATAGGGGGCAGTATTATAGTAGTTATATTCTTGTACATAGGGGGCAGTATTATAGTAGTTATATTCTTGTACATAGGGGGCAGTATTATAGTAGTTATATTCTTGTACATAGGGGGCAGTATTATAGTAGTTATATTCTTGTACATAGGGGGCAGTATTATAGTAGTTATTTTCTTGTACATACGGGGGAGTAATATAGTAGTTATATTCTTGTACATAGGGAGCAGTATTATAGTAGGTATATTCTTGTACATAGCAGCATTATTATAGTAGTTATATTCTTGTACGTAGGGGGAGGTATTATAGTAGTTATATTCTTGTACATAGGGGGCAGTATTATAGTAGTTATATTCTTGTACATAGGAGGCAGTATTATAGTAGTTATATTCTTGTACATAGGGGGCAGTATTATAGTAGTTATATTCTTGTACATAGGGGGCAGTATTATAGTAGTTATATTCTTGTACATAGGAGCAGTATTATAGTAGTTATATTCTTGTACATAGGGGCAGTATTATAGTAGTTATATTCTTGTACATAGGAGCAGTATTATAGTAGTTATATTCTTGTACATATGGGGGCAGTATTATAGAAGTTATATTCTTGTACATAGGGAGCAGTATTATAGTAGTTATATTCTTGTACATAGGGGCAGTATTATAGTAGTTATATTCTTGTACATAGAGGGCAGTATTATAGTAGTTATATTCTTGTACATATGAGCTGTATTATAGTAGTTATATTCTTGTAGGAGGCAGTATTATAGTAGTTATATTCTTGTACATAGGGGGCAGTATTATAGTAGTTATATTCTTGTACATAGGGGGCAGTATTATAGTAGTTATATTCTTGTACATAGGAGCAGTATTATAGTAGTTATATTCTTGTACATATGGGGGCAGTATTATAGAAGTTATATTCTTGTACATAGGGGCAGTATTATAGTAGTTATATTCTTGTACATAGAGGGCAGTATTATAGTAGTTATATTCTTGTACATATGAGCTGTATTATAGTAGTTATATTCTTGTAGGAGGCAGTATTATAGTAGTTATATTCTTGTACATAGGGGGCAGTATTATAGTAGTTATATTCTTGTACATAGGGGGCAGTATTATAGTAGTTATATTCTTGTACATAGGAGCAGTATTATAGTAGTTATATTCTTGTATATGGGAGCAGTATTATAGTAGTTATATTCTTGTACATAGGGGGCAGTATTATAGTAGTTATATCCTTGTACATAGGGGCAGTATTATAGTAGTTATATTCTTGTACATAGGGGCAGTATTATAGTAGTTATATCCTTGTACATAGGGGCAGTATTATAGTAGTTATATTCTTGTACATAGGGAGCAGTATTATAGTAGTTATATTCTTGTACATAGGAGCAGTATTATAGTAGTTATATTCTTGTACATATGGGGGCAGTATTATAGAAGTTATATTCTTGTACATAGGGAGCAGTATTATAGTAGTTATATTCTTGTACATAGGAGCAGTATTATAGTAGTTATATTCTTGTACATAGGGGACAGTATTATAGTAGTTATATTCTTGTACATAGGGGGCAGTATTATAGTAGTTATATTCTTGTACATAGGGGGCAGTATTATAGTAGTTATATTCTTGTAGGAGGCAGTATTATAGTAGTTATATTCTTGTACATAGAGGGCAGTATTATAGTAGTTATATTCTTGTACATAGGGGGCAGTATTATAGTAGTTATATTCTTGTACATAGGAGCAGTATTATAGTAGTTATATTCTTGTCTATGGGAGCAGTATTATAGTAGTTATATTCTTGTACATAGGGGACAGTATTATAGTAGTTATATTCTTGTACATAGGGGGCAGTATTATAGTAGTTATATTCTTGTACATAGGGGGCAGTATTATAGTAGTTATATTCTTGTACATAGGGGACAGTATTATAGTAGTTATATTCTTGTACATAGGAGCAGTATTATAGTTGTTATATTCTTGTACATAGGGGGAAGCATTATAGTAGTTATATTATTGTACATAGGGAGTAGTATTATAGTAGTTATATTCTTGTACATAGAGGGCAGTATTATAGTAGTTATATTCTTGTACATAGGGGGCAGTATTATACTAGTTATATTCTTGTACATAGGAGGCAGTATGATAGTAGTTATATTATTGTACAAAGGGGGCAGTATTATAGTAGTTATATTATTGTACAAAGGGGGCAGTATTATAGTAGTTATATTCTTGTACATAGGGGGCAGTATTATAGAAGTTATATTCTTGTACATAGGGGGCAGTATTATAGTAGTTATATTCTTGTACATAGGGGCAGTATTATAGTAGTTATATTCTTGTACATAGGGGGCAGTATTATAGTTGATATTGATAGTATATAGAGAGCAGTGTTATGATTGGTATAATGTTGATTATATGAGGTAAATCACTAAGGATTGGTGACGACCATTTTTTTTAGTACCAGCAGTAGTGGCTTTCCTACCGTCACCTCTTGTTAGAACCTCAAGCGCAGTACATTGCAGGGGACAACAATGAGCACAGAAGAAATTCCCCCGTCGTGTAGACAGATTGCGACATTTGTGTTCTGTCGTGTTGCATGATGGGAAAGACATTTCGGATACCAGTAAATGGATCTTGTTAAAGCGTTGGTATATAAAATGTCATGACCATGTGGCTCAGTGTGATTAGTGCTGCATTGATGATAATGTGAGTGCTGTCTGTGAATGTTCTGGGAGACTCCTAGGAGGCCATGGTTTGTATGATCTCCCTGTGAATGGCGCTGGACCTCTGGATGCGATGGCGGTACTGTGCACGGTGATGATCCGGGAGGATGAGAGGAGTGTAGGTACTGTGCAGAGACGTGCTGAGAACGATAAAATGTCAGGCAGGAATTAAACAAGGCAAGAAAAGAATTCTGAGGAGATGCGGAGAATTCGATAAAAGCGCGAGTCACATTTAATGAGGGCTTTTTATAGCGTAGAGAAGGAGAAGGCTGAGGCGGTGGCAGGAGGTCCTGTGTTAAGTGTGCGCACGGCGGAGCTCCACATCTACAGGGCTTCCTGGTAAAGCCGAAATCATCTGTGCAAATACATGATATATCAGAGGCAATGGGGGCCATTGGTCTACCGCCTCCACCATGTAGGCACTGTATAATGGTAATACCTAGGTGTTCACTGTATAGCACCATCATGTAAGCACTGTATGGCATTACTGAGCACACGTGGGTACTGTATGGTAGCACTACTGTTTGTTGCAATGTATAGCAGTATCATACAGACACTGTATAACTGTGTCATATAAGCACTATAAAGCACTATTATGGAAGTTCCGTAAAACGCTATCATGTTTGTACTTTATGACTGTTATATTATATAGTATTATATTACACCGTACAGCAGGATTATGTTATGTATAGCTGTATTATATAGCAGTATTATACTAACACTGTATAACAGTATTATACTATACTGTATAGTAGTATTATGTAAGTTGTGTATAGCTGTATAATGTCTATACTGTATGGCAGTGATATATTAAATTGTATAGCAGTAATATGTAGGCATTGCATGGGGAAATTGCATTAGTACTTTGTATAAGTATCATTTAGGTATTGCATGTCCATATTAGGGCGGACACCGACTGGCGCTTTTTCTCTATTGCGCTCCGAGAGCAAGTGAAAACACTCGCCTCGCAGCGCGAGACAAAAGCTGGGATGTCGCCGGGATATCGCTAGTCCTTTTTAATGGGGCCAGCGGCAGCAGCCATTGAAAAGATAGGGAGTATACCGCGGACTTCTGCCACAGCTGTCACAGCTGTGGTAGAAGTGCAGCATGCTATCCTATTGCTTTCAATGATATCGGCGCTGCTGCCGGTCCCATTGAAAGCAGTGGTTTGTGGCAAACCCCGCAGTATGATTTTTGGGGAAGGGCTTGAAATCTAAGCCCTTCTCTGAAAATAATCATTAAGTGGTTAAAAAAAATAAAAATAAAATACTCACCTCTCCGCCGCTCAGACGCGTCCTCCGGGTGGCTCCCCGACACTGCTGTCCAAAACCTTCAGCAGGCGGGGATTGAAAAATCCCCGCCTCCTGTAAGGGCTGTGCTAATTGGCTGAGCGCTCAACCAATAACAGCTACTGCTTAGCTATTGGCTGAGCGCTCAGCCAATTACAGCTAGTGCTTAGCCAATCATGAATATCCCCGCGGGGATAAAGGAAACTCCTGCCACAGCTGTCACATCTGTGACAGCTGTGGTAGAAGTCCACGGTATTTTCCCTATCTTTTCAATGGGGCTAACGCTGCCGCAGCTGGCCCCATTGAAGAGACTGGCGGTATCTTGGCCTTGTCCCGGCGTCTTTCTTGCGCTGTGAGGCGAGTGTTTTCACTTGCTCTCACAACGCAAGAGAGAATAAAACGCCAGTGGGTGACCAGCCTTAGGTTCCACAGTATGGCAGTACTATGTAAGTGCTGTATGTCGGTAATGTATGACAGCATTATATTGCACTGTATGGAAGTAGAATATACACCTTTTATAGCAGTATTACAGAAGTACTTATGGTAGTATTGTGTTCCACTATATAGCAGTATTATGTGGATGCAGTATGACAGGATTATGTTTTGCTTCTAGGTACTTTGTGGCACATCACATCATCCAAAGCCACAAGATTACAAATGTGAAAAACAAGGTTCATGATGCTTCTGGTTTTTCACACTTTTAATCTTTTGGCTGCTACGGCATACACTGTGTAACACACAGATTTCCCATATATATTCATCCCTTTGGTGAGGAGACATTTTCAGTTTTGGAATTGTATGACAGTATTATTTAGGCATTGTAAAGCAAGACTATAGAGGTATTGGGTGGCATGTAATGTGTTCACTATGTGGCACTATAATGTACGCATTGTGCGGTAGTATTGTGGTAGCATAGTTTGGTAGTATCGTACACGCTCTTATGGGACATGGAGGCGAATTGTGCTGTTTTATCCATACGGTAGGGGAACATAAGCCTGACAGCTTCATTTAATGCAGACAATTAGATGGCGGTATGTCAGCTCTTTGTTCGGCGGGGCCCCGCTGGACGTCCCATGTGACCACCGCTTTCTCCAGGCCATTCTATGTTTAGATCTTGTCACAAGAAACTGATGGAAAGTGTCAAAGCTTTGATTAAACCTACAGAGAGAAATCCCCGTATGTGAGCGAGGAGGCGAGTTATACGTCTGTGTCTTCCTGGATATTACGGCTCTCTCAATCCAGACAGCCGGACAATGAGAAACATCAACCATATAATAAAACCAGCAATAAGATAGGACTCTGGAGGGCGAGGAGCGGGGGGGGGGGGGGGGGTGAGGGAAGACAAGGCCGCAGCGCAGAACCACCTACACGCTCCTGCCAGGGGTAATAGTTATATTTCCACAACTTAAGAGGTAACATACAAGGCAGTCGGGGGCCCCACCATTAGGACCACTAGCTCCAGAAGTGGGGTAACGGTGCGAACTACCACTCCATTTCAATGGGACCGCCAGAGACGGCCAACTTCAAGTGCCAACTATCTCCATCATTCGCTCTAATGAATTGGGGCGGCAGTGCACATGTGCGACCACCGCGGCCTACACATCAGGACGAGCCGCTGAAGCAAGTGCTGGTCCTAACTTTTACCGAACCGAAGAACTTTGTTTCGCTCTTTAGGAGGAGATTTCGGACTTGAAAGTGTATCCACGGGTCCATATAACACCGCCGCGAGACAAGGCACTAATCTCACGACTAACGACTGTCCTAGGGTGCTCCGTACTAATGGTCGCACTCCGAACTATATTCTCAAAGGTCCACAGCATGACAACATGGCAGCCTCACGCCCTGCAGGTGAAGAGTACTTTGCCAACTTAGGAGTCCTGCGTCATTGCGGACTAAATGTACCGTAAGTGCAAAAAGGCATCTCCTGTACACTGCCGTCTTACGTAATCCCTCGTTGGCATTACTTACGCAATGTCTTGTCATCCCTGGTACAATGTCATTTACATATGGCATCACTGTGTCACACAGTGCCCTACATAACATATCGTTCTCTACTAATGAACCCCAAACCCTCATCTAAACCGCTCCTCCTTATACAATGTGTCACGATTCCCACATGACTACAGTCCCTTCAGGGTGGTGCTCCCCCAGTCCCACATAGTCCCTAGTGTGGGCACACTAAATAGTCATTTGGCTGGTTTTACACATCCTGCAGCTCTGTCGCCATCCTGGGCCCATGCCACCGTTGTCGAATCCAGGCCCATGGCACTATCTGCTTCTTCAGGAACTGAGGACTTCCTCTTCTTTCAAGTTGTTATTTTCAGCCCCTGATCATCAGGCTCTTTCAGCATCTCTGTTCACCTATGGTCATCAGGGCTCTTTCAGTGGCCTCCTCCTACGCAGCTCCCCAGCCTGGGGATGGCGCTGCTCATGCTGCGCTCACCATGCAGTGGCAGCCACCAAGTCATTGGCCTGCTACTGTGCCTCTGCTGGGCTCACACACTACTGCTCAGTCTCCTTTAGCTCCATCTCACACACTCTCCAGGCTCTCACATGCTGCTGTTCCCTATGGTACAACTGTAATATCTAATATGGTCAAGATGTCCACCATGACATCACCCGGGGCCAGGCCTAGTTCCCAGTCCAAGCACAGAGGCTGTCCTCGTGAGTTCAAGGACCTTTCTGGGGGCTTGGCCAATTGATCATTTACTGTGATTTTATGAATATAGAGTGAAAATGACATGTGACCTGTCTCTGAAGGTCCTTGACCATATAGGAGTCTACCCATGTACAGGCAGGCACATCAATAGGGATTTAACCTCTTACATCCCCCCTTACACTGAAGCCCTGTTATCACAATCAGTGGACTGAAAGTTATCTCCTACCCTATGGATAGGGAATAACTTTTAATGGTGGTATAACCCTTTAAAGTCCCTGGGCCATCACCACGTCACCAACAACATCAAAAATGTACAATATTTTGAGTCTGACTAGGTGCAGATATGATTTTTGGTGATTTTTTCCCTCAAAGAAACAGAAAAGCTAAAATATCCCCAGAAGTGAACACGACTCTTGTCATATTTATCCCCTCATCAATGTGATAAACCTCCCTGGGAGCCCGAAACTGTGCCGACCACCTCTCTGAGCGGCAGCGTATATCTCTCCATTGGCCGCTGCCTATTATAGTTAACCTGGAGCCGTTACGTAATAATAAAACACCTGGACGCCGACTCAGTAATTTAGGATTTTCTGCTCTTCTGGATGTTACAAGATGATGAATGGATAGTTGTAAAGCGGAGAGTTTTCCGGTAGCGCTGGCTCATCACTATGCACCTCAGACAGGAGACCCTGGCGGGGTGCGTGCCATTAATCACCGCCTTTATTTACTACTGCGCCAGGGAAAAACATATGTAGGAAAACGCAGCTTTAACACCGTGCCCCGCGCGATAAATCTGAGCCTCTCGTTGACACCCCCAAGGGAGACCGCCATCTGTGACCCCCTCAAACGTAGCATCACATGAACCTCCCCCATCCGAGCGAAGACCCGGCTAAGCCAGCTGAATCCATAACATTATCCCGCTATTCCCGCAGCTCGGAGAGGCGTCCGTCCCCGGGGGTCACATCTAACTCGCAGGAAAAATTGAATAATTGCTCCTATTGACTTCCTGGCCATCTAGGAACATCGCGAAGATCCAGAAAACTCAACCAACCCCTCCCCCGACAATTATCACCCAGCATCCCTTGTATTCATAGAGAGCTTATCGCGCTCCCTTGCGTATACTATACACTGATATCTGGCCGTCGGGGGCGTCTTATAATCTAACGCTTTCCAGGGACTTATTTATCAAAACTTATTGATAGGAAAACTGTCCTCGTTGCCCATAGCAACCAATCAGAGATCAGCTTTTTAGACTCCTGAGGTAAAATGAAAGCTGCTCTGCGATTGGTTGCTATTGGCAAACTGCCTTTAGGTGTTAGTCATTGCAACCAATCAGAGATCAGCTTTCATTTCTTAAACAGCTGAGGAAAACTGAAAGCTGCTCTGTGATTGGTTGCCATTGGAAACCAGGCCCAAAACTGCCTCCTTAGTCAGACAACCAATCAGAGATCGGCTTACATTTCTATCAGCTTTTATTTCTTTAAGTGCTGAAGTAAAATGAAAGCTACTCTGTGATTGGTTGCTAGGGGAACCAAGATCAGTTTCCTGTTAGGGACTAGAGATGAGCGAACCTACTCGTTTCGAGTAATTACTCGATCGAGCACCGCGATTTTCGAGTACTTCAGTACTCGGGTGAAAAGATTCGGGGGGCGCCGGGGGGCGGGGGGAGGCGTGGCGGAGCAGGGGGGAGCCCTCTCTCTCTCCCTCTCCCCCCCACTCCCCGCTGCAACCCCCCACTCACCCACGGCACCCCCCGAATCTTTTCGCCTGAGTACGGAAGTACTCGAAAATCGCGGTACTCGGGCGGAAAAGGGGCGTGGCCAAGTACGCTCGCTCATCTCTATTAGGGACCTTTCACACCGGACGGAATATTCCGCAGCAGCGTTTTGGGATTCGCCCTCCTACAGCAGCTGCAGTGTTAACGTGTGGATTTCAATGCAGAATTGAAATTTGTGGAATCCTGCCCGTAATTCCGCATCAAAATCTGCATGCAGATTTTGGTGTGGAATTCCAGAATGGCGTATTCTGCAACGCTGCGGAACAATCCGTCTGGTGTGAAAGTTCCCTTTGACAGTTTTGATAATGGAGGCCCAAAAAGTTTTATTAACCCTTTAGGTTTAGAGATATCTGTTAGACGGACGCCATGTTTTCTAGTCTCTGTATGACTACAGCTTACAATCTAACGGACTGGATTCCGCATGTGGATCATTCGCAAAAGTAATTGCAAAAAAATCGCGGATACGAGCGTTTTTACTTGAAGATGTGCGCTATGCGCACGTGGAAGAAAGACGCCTCTCTCCCCTCCGGACGCATTTTCTATCTGTTGCAAGGGTTTCCGACGCTCATATAAAATGTTAATTGCGTATGGGCGATGGACCACGTACACCCGTTGACATCAATGGGGGCCGTCCATGTAGATTCCGTGCTAAAATATAGCATGCTGCGATTTTTCTTCCGCTCATGAAATACGCTATTTGGCCCGCGAGCGTGAACGGAAAATCAAAAATGCATGCCTTTCAATGCCAGCATTTTACTGCGCATCTTCCGTGAGGACGGCGATCACGGATATTCTCCTACTACGGCCACTCGTATTGCGACATTAGCGCAGGATACAGCGCTAATCGGATCTTGTCTATTAATGTGGATTTTGTCACGTTTTTAACTGCGGAACGTCTTGCGGAATTTCTTGTGTTTTTTTCCGCAGACTTTAATTGCGGAAATGTATCCCTCGTATGATAGAATTTCGCTACAAGACGTCCTTAGTTACGTAGCAGCAAGCTTTTCCGTGGTTTTGAAGTAAAGACGCGCAGATTTTAACCCTTTGCAATCCAATTTTGGATTCAGGGTTTCCTATGGGGAGTTCTCTTTCTGTCATTTATACAATGGCGCCATCTGCTGGCTAGAGCCAGTACTGTGGTATAGGACATGCTGGTGAGGCCCCCCAACAACAGAGCAGCCAGTAAAATACAGTAAGAATACCCTGCTGGACGACTTCCAACATCGGAAGCTGTACAGCCTTCAATCAGAATGTCTTCAGATGTCAGACAGTGGATTGGAAAGGGTTAACAGACATGGAATTCAAGTCCCGTAGGACGCAAGAATGTCCGCAGGACTAATTCCATCCCGTTCCACCGGTCCCCAAGGACCATGACCATTGAATTCCCCTAAAGTCTTAGTCATCCTCCGGACTAAAGGCGTTGTGTCGGTCTTCACTGCACTTCTAGCATTCTATTCATGAATCGGCAAGATCAGGATCATCCCACCCAGTAAGGCCCAGCCGTATTTTCAAGATGGCCGCCGGTGTATTGTTGAGAGATGATGAACCCTTCCGGCGTGCCAATCAGAAGCGAGGAGCGGTGGGGGAAATGTCATGGTGGAGAGAGAGGAGATATTATGATTACGGCTCCAGGGAGAACATCTCGGAATGTAAATTAAATGATGAAAAAAAGCGAGAGAAGCGCAATATTAAGTGATTACAACAGGAAGGAATTAGATTGTGTTTTACTGTGAGGCCTCCATCATGTCAACATGGCGGCAGATTAAATGTGATTTGTGAATGGGCTCATCAGCCTGTAGCGCGACCAGCGAAGAGGTGAGCGCAGAAATCCAATCTGCTCTGCCCTTTTAGTTTCCTGTCTCAAAAAGGGGACAGCCCTGAATTATTAATACTCTAATCTGGAGGCTGACGGCGCTGAGTGGGAGTCGGGAGCGTGGGTGACAGGCGTGGGGGCTACTGTGTGCCAAGGAGTGCCAATACAGTCAGATTACATGGCGCCAACCCAGCAGACAGTATCACACATATGAGGTGTAGATACATCGACCAGCACACAGCTGGTTCAATTTTTTGGCGCACGTGAGAAATACGTGCGCAAAATCGGGACATGAGAATGAACCCATTGAAATGAATGAGTTCTATTCTCTGTATATGGCGGCACACCTCCGTGTGTAGCCGATCTAAATACTAAGCGACGGCTTCTTCGCACTAATGTATTTGCGCGTGTTTTCAATGGATTCGTTCCATTGTACGTGTATGTCGCGTGCACGGAAAAAAAATAGGACCTGCTCTATCTTTCTGCGTTTTGTGCCCCCATAGAAGTCTATAGAAGGTATATAAATACGTAAGAGGATGCGTGAAACACTGCGCAATACTGCACAGGAAAAGAACGCATCTTGAACTCCCTAAACTGATTTTAATGGCTGGCAGCATCAGTGCGTGTTTTTTAGCGTTGCAATTACATTTGTGTTGCATGTGCAAAAAGTACAGTAAAATACACCAAAAGGATCAGTTCAGGTGAGGCTGCTCTTACACTGGCATTAGGGTTAGTTGAGTGAGGCTGCTCTCACACCGGCGTTAGGGTCAGTTCAAGTGAAGCTGTTCTCACACCGGTGTTAGGGTCCAGTTCAGGTAAAGCTGCTGTAACGGCAACGTTAGGATGAGTTCAGGTGAGGCTGCTGTCACCCCTGCGTTAGGGTCAGTTCAGGTGAGGCTGCTGTCACATCGGCATTAGGGTCTAGTTCAGGTGAGGCTCTCTCTCACACCAGCGTTAGAGTCAGTTCAGGTGAGGCTGTTCTTACACCGGCGTTAGGGTTAGTTGAGTGAGGCTGCTCTCACACCAGCGTTAGGGTCAGTTCAGGTGAGGCTGCTCTTACACCGGCGTTAGGGTTAGTTGAGTGAGGCTGCTCTCACACCGGCGTTAGGGTCAGTTCAAGTGAAGCTGCTGTAACCTGAACGTTAGGATGAGTTCAGCTGAAGCTGCTGTCACACCGGTGTTAGGGTCAGTTCAGGGTTTTCGTCTCTCTGCTGCAAGAAACCAAAAAAAAAAGCGATCCATTTTTTCCACATTGATTTCAATGGGGTCTCAAAAAAGTGTAAAGCAAACGGAAAGGCTTCGGTTTGCTTCCGTTCTGTTAGGTTTCCGTTTTTTTTGGAATGGGAAGATAGTGCAGTTATTTTTCCATCAAAAAAAAGGGGAAACCTGACAGAATAGAAGCGTAAACCTTTCCATTTTTTTTGAAACCCCATTGAAATCAATGTGGGGAAAAAACGGATCCATGTTTTTCAGCTTTTCTCCTCCGAAAATTGAGAGGGAAACCCTGAACTGACCCTAACGCCGGTGTGAGAGCAGCCTTAGATACACAGCCCAGCAGACTGGATCACAAATGGTAGAATTAGATACGTAGTTCCGCGAAGCAGCTAGTATCACACATGATGAGATTAGATACAGCGGCTCAGCAGACTGTATCAGACGCAATAGATATATGAGCTCAGCAGATACTATCATACATAAGAAGCTTAGACACAGCAGGGTGTATCACACGACAGGCTTAGATATCATGCCGCCCAGTGACATCACACAAATGGGTCCTCTTCTGTCGTACGTCCGCACCCTTCTTGGCTCTAACGCCGGTTTCCGCGGATCATACTGAAGAATAATGAGTGTGCCGGTTATATTGGGGAATTATGCGCTCCATTCATTTGTAGAGTGCGCTCCGTTACCCAGCAGCCAATTAGGTGGAAGCTTCTGCTCAATGAGCCTTGTCTAAGGAGCTTCTGAGCTTGTTACATTTGCATCAGTCGCTCTCCGCGCAGCCTACCACCCCACAAAGGACCTTGGAGATGCTCTGTTCTTTTGCCGCCTCCTGTGCCAACCGGTGCCCTCTACAAATGATCCACATCCCTCTCCCGCCCCGCACAGTAACCTCCAGCACCTGCTCTCGGGGTGGTTGGTGGAGAGCAGCGGCGGCGCCCTTTCATGTTGGATCTAGATGTGTTAGCGGGAGGCTAGGTGGCTATATAGATAGAAGCCGTCAACGGCAGATCATAGCGGTCGGGGTGTAGAGGTAGCAATTACACTAGGGTGCTGTGGGGACCCAAAGAAGACACCAGTATCGCTTTATGATACCACTTAGAGTAATAGTATTCACCTACAGCGACACCTACAGGCTACGATATGGTAGTGCACCCTAGCGGAAAATGAAAAATCCAGTTTCTGGTTTGGAAGAATATCATCTTTGTGACTCTTCGGTCCACTATATCACATCACTAATCACGCTTTAGATTTAAGATGGCTGCGGTCTCAGCCCCCGTGCGTTCAGTTAGTGTAAATGAGCGACGCGCCAAACCATTTAGCTGTGTATTTTTCGGATGTCTATTTCCCTAACAGCCTGTCCGTACACTGAGGATGGCGCTGGTAATGGCCCTCTTGGGAGGAGGGAAGCTCATTATACGTACATTACATATAGCCAGAGGGTTAAAGTCGATGCTTTTTTAATCGCCGCCGTATTTCATCATATTTGCGCTCGGTTTATCAGCACATCCCCGGTCCTGCTTCAGATATTTCCGAAGATGATAAAATGTGCAGAATTTCTCCTTTTTCCATACCATCGCTCCGCAGAAATAATGTTTATTCCTTCAGTGCCGTTCCCAGTGCTTACAATAAAGCATCCTCATAGGCATACCTCCCAGCTTGTGAACAGAGAAAAGGGGGTGACTGTAGAGGCGCACTTAGCGCGCTGCGGCAAATCCTTTGGCATGTAACGCCCCCTTTTAGACAAAGCCACACCCTCTATATTCCCATAATAGTGCCCTTCAGTGATCCCCTTAATGGCCCCAGTGGTAATAGTGATCCTCATAGTGACCCCACTAGTGGTAGTGCCCCCATTAGTCGCCCTAGCAATAATAGTGAACCCCATACTGGCCCCAGTAGTAACAGTTTTGTGTTAGTGGTTCCATTTGTAATAATGTCTCCCATAGTGACTGCTGTAGTAATAGTATCCCCCATAGTGGCCCTATTAGTAATAGTGATCCCCCATAGTGGCCCTATTAGTAATAGTGATCCCCATAGTGGCCCCATTGGTAATAGTGGATCAATAGCAGCCCCAGTCGTAATAGTGATCCCCACACTGGCGCAGTAGTAATAGCGACCCCCCATTTGTAGCCCCAGTAGTAATAGTGACCCCAGTGGCCTCAGTAGTAATAGTGACCACCATAGTGGCCCTTTAGTAATAGTGATCCCCCTAGTGACCCCATTAGTGACAGTGCCTCTGTTAGTGGCGTCAGTAGCAGTAGTGCCCCCATTAGTGGTCCCAGCAATAATAGTGATCCCCATACTGGCCCCAGTAGTAACAGTTTCGCGTTAGTGGTTCCAAAAGTAATAATGACCCCCACAGTGGCCCCAGTAGTAATAGTGGCCCCATTACTAATAGTGACCCTACAGTGGTAATAGTGACCGCCATAGTGACTCCATAGTTGCCCCATTAGTAATAGTGACCCCCCACAGTGGCCCCAGTAGTAATAGTGGCCCCATTACTAATAGTAACCCTACAGTGGTAATAGTGACCACCATAGTGACTCCATAGTTGCCCTATTAGTAATAGTGACCCCCCACAGAGGCCCCAGTAGTAATAGTGACCTCCACACAGTGGCCCCATTAGTAATAATGACCCCACAGTGTCCCCAATAGTAATAGTGACCCCCAATAGTGGACTTCTAGCCACCTGATAAGCATTTAACTCACTTGTAGTCCTGGTCCGATGGATGCGGTGCCGATGCTATAATTAGTGTGACCTCTCATACAATTTCTTTTCCAGTCCTGATGACCAATCCTCATGCTAAGTCATCAATATCAGTGAGGGTCCACCAATCAACTGTTTGGAGAGACCGCAGCACTTGGATGACCTTTGCACCTGTTTTCAAGCCAGAGAGGTCATGTTCATTTGGCACGTGAATGGGATTGAGGTGCTATACAAGGCACTGCCACTATGAAATGTATGGCGATGTATCTGGTATGCAGGGAAGAAGCCACAAGTCTCGCCTAATGCTTCAAACAGTTGATTTGCGAGGGTCCTGAGCAGTAGACCCCCACCAATCAGACATCACAAAAGTAGAAAGAAGTTTAGGGTGCAACAACCGTGGGATAAACCATCGTTCATCTAACAGCTGTTGCCCCCAGCTCCCCCATACATGATAAGGTGTGGCTTGGCCAGATGTTTGTGTATTAGGGAGGTAAGCTGCCACCACACAGCTCAGGGGCGGCTTATCTCCCAGGGGATAAAAGGATTGTGCATTCAAATTCTACATTTCCGATCCATCTTTACCCCAACATTATGGGCCTAATTTATCAAAACACTGACCTTATTGGCCATAGCAGCCAATCAGAGTAGACTTAGTGTACATTTTCCATCTTAATGGAGTCTATTCTGGCGGCAAAGACAGTAGCCGGCGGCTATGCAGACCCCAAATTGGTTACCTACATTGCATTGAAGAGTCCAATGTCTTCTGGCAAACTGTCAGTCAGGTGCTGAAAAGTCTCACTATATTTCACCCCCCTTTAAGGAACACAGTTCAAAATGGCCGCCAGTGTTTTAAGAAGAAACTTAACAGTCTGCAAACTTTTCCTTAAAGCCAGACACCTTGCGTTCATGCGCTGAAAGAGATATTATTCTGCAATTAAGAAGCCATTTTGTGGTCCAGTAGCCAGTAATATTCCAGTCTAACGCGGCCATATATCATCCTCCCTCGTGCTGTTTTTTCGAAGGTTTCGTGGTGATATCTTGTGGAAAATTAAGGAAAGATAAATGTAGGCATCTTCTCATGTGTGACACACAGCTCGGGGTCCCGTCGGTAAAATTAATAATAAAAAACTCACTATTATGCAGCGGCAGTCCCTTTGTGGCGGCACTGGGAGCCCCACATCTAGCGCCGCTTCACCGTCCCAACGGGAGGAAGTTTTTTATTACATTCCCCAGAGCTGCGCTGGATTTTTGTCTCTAAGAAGAAATAATTTGATTTCTAGAGAGCTGCCCCGAGGCGGAAGCCATTGTTTCTTATTTGATTTTCTTTTAATTGAAGTCTTTCCCCTCCCTCCGTCGCTCCTCCTGGGCTTTATATTAAGTTACTTGACAGAAAATATAATTTATAACGTGCGAAATTTGTGTCGGAGAAGATTAGAGTCAACGACGGCTTCACATCCATACAAATGCTAACCTCTGCCAATGGGAACTTAGAAGGGGCAACTACTCCCAACAACGACTGTCGTAGAGTTTCACATAAGTAATGTAATGGGCCCGATTGTTTGCCGTGTAACGATGTATCCGAGCAGGAATATACAGTATTTAGTCATGAGGGACCCCATAGGCATCAAACTCATTGACATATATGGCCCAGTTCTTTTAAGCATTATGCCAGCCCCCTTTTTAAAGTCAGCGAGGGAGCACTATAAACTAAAGACACAGAGGGGAGCACTATGAAGTGGGGCTACAGAGGGGAAAACTATAAGTAACTGGGGCCACAGAGGGGAGCACTATGAAGTGGGGCTACAGAGGGGAGCACTATGAAATGGGGCTACAGAGGGGAAAACTATAAGTAACTGGGGCCACAGAGGGGAGCACTATGAAGTGGGGCCACAGAGGGGAGCACTATGAAATGGGGCTACAGAGGGGAACACTATAAGTAACTGGGGTCACAGATGGGAGCACTATGAAATGGGGCTACAGAGGGGAAAACTATAAGTAACTGGGGTCACAGAGGGGAGCACTATGAAGTGGGGCTACAGAGGGGAACACTATAAGTAACTGGGGTCACAGATGGGAGCACTATGAAATGGGGCTACAGAGGGAAACACTATGAAGCGGGGTTACAAAGGAAAGCACTATAAAGAGGAACCAGAAAGGGGAGTACTATAAAGTGGAGCCACAGAAGGCAACACTATTAGGTGGTGCCACAGGGGGGAACACTATAAATTGGGGCTACAAAGTGGAGCACTATAAACTAAAGACACAGATGGGAGCACTATGAAATGGGGCTACAGAGGGGAACACTATGAAGTGGGGTTACAAAGGAAAGCACTATAAAGAGGAACCAGAAAGGGGAGTACTATAAAGTGGGGCCACAGAAGGCAACACTATTAGGTGGGGCCACAGAGGGGAATACTATAAATTGGGGCTACAAATGGAGCACTATAAAGTGTGGTTATAAAGAGGAGCACTATGAAGTGGAGCTACAGAGGGGAGCACTATTAAAGAGGGGTTAGAGGGGAGCAATATAGTGTGGATCACAGAGGGGGCACTATTAAGAGGACCTACAGAGAGGAACACTATAATGAGGGGCAACAGAAAGAACATTATTTAGAGGAGTCACAGAGGGGGCACTATAACTAAGCCACAGAGAGGCCACTGTAACTAAGTAGTGTCACAAAGGGAAGCACTATAAGTATGTTTGGCCACAATAGGAAGCACTATAATTAAGTGAGGCCAGAGAAGGGACATTATTACTTTGTAGGGCCATAGAGGGGACACTAGTACTATAGGAAGTGTTGAGCAGTTAATTGGGGTACTGGTAGGATGGGGAGAATGCACAGAGATGAGTCATAGCTGGTTGAAGTATTTATGACGGTCTGGGTCCGGAAAAAAACTGTCATCACCAATCAGAGAAGTCATCACTTGTAATCACTGGAGGTAACTGCACAATAATCACTATCACTGGAGGTAACTGTACTGTAATTACTGTGACTTTGTACTGCTAGTAAATGACTGTTATATAATGGTACGTTACTACTTTGGGGGGATCACATGGGGGGAACTATTATTCTGACGAGGGCACTATTACTGTGAGGGGGCACAAAGGGTGTGACATAGAATAAAAGAGGTGTGACCTAATGTAAAAAAAAAGGTGTCACGCTAAGCATCTCACAAAAATTGTCCCTCTTTTCATTGTTCCAAAGTTTGGTGGTACTAGTAGAGTGCAGATGGCACTACCCTTGGGTCATTTCCCCTTCCCTTAACAGGTAATGTCATGGTACTACCACCACCCACTTAGAGAGGTGGTAGAATCATTCTAAGTCATCTCCATGGGTTTCCATCATAGTATGTATGTAAGGCCATCATTGGTGGAAACAACTTGGATTAGAAGTGGTGGACCCTCAAAACCTCCGACAGCTCCTTTAGGAACCAATTGTACAAAGGAGTCCAAGGGTTGGCAGATGTGTCTTAATCGACCCTAATAATTGGAGTCTCAGTCTCTCTTATGCCGCAGTATTGAGATTTATGCACAGACAAAAGCTAGGCCAAACAAGATCTCCATCTCCCCGGTAGGTTTGCATCAGTTCTCTCCATGAGCACTGAAAGCCTTGTCTGTGCCGGTTACCCTCCTGAGTGGCATCTCATGTAAGATATCACTGAACGGCCACCTCATATGCTGTGCACACTACGCTCAACTGCTGATCCAATACCTATTATTAGTGCCGGAAACAGCAGGATGGCAGGCTGTCATTTCTCACCGTGATGTGTCCGTGAGCTGAAAAAAGCGATTTCTGCTGCTGTAAATACTGCATCTGTATGCTGGAGGCACAATCCGAACTGGGAGCCGTGTGTCTCACTGCAACATGGGAGACAAAAAAGACAACAAAAAGAGATACTTCAGTCACAGTTAAAGAATATAACCAATATACCACTGCCTCCTATTTACAAGAATATAACTAGTATAATACTGCCCCCTATGTACAAAAACATAACTACTATTATACTGCCTGCTATGTACAAGAATATAACTACTATAATACTGCCTCCTATGTACAAGAATATATCTACTATAATACTGCCCCCTATGTACAAGAATGTAACTGCTATAATACTGCCCCCTATGTACAAGAATATAACTACTATAATACTGCCTCCTATGTACAAGAATATAACTACTATAATACTGCCCCCTATGTACAAGAATATAACTACTATAATATTGCCCCCATGTACAAGAATATAACTACTATAATACTACCCCTATGTACAAGAATATAACTACTATAATACTGCCCGCTATGTACAAGAATATAACTACTATAATACTGCCCCCTATGTACAAGTATATAACTACTATAATACTGCCCCTTATGGTAATTAATATGTAAGTGCACATTGTGTTAGGAAGTAGCTCATTCACATAGTCCACCTGATGTTCATACGTCCTTTCCTGTGGGGTCAGTGACTCCATCGTGAAAGTTTCGCCCTCCTGTAAATACCAGCAATCAATGTTACACATAAACATGATCCTCTTCCATTTACGCCTGTCTGCCTCCATTGACTCCAAATATTACCGCGCACAGCGTGGCGCAAATTGCTGCTTGTCGTCACAAGATCCCCCTTACTTGATATTAATTTAATGTGAAGTGCCTATAAACAGTTCTTACCGACACATAAGTGTCAACCATTCCGCAAAAATGGAGAAATTAAACCTCCGCCGTTCTAACGCCGCACGTAAATGTATATACAAGAGGCTCCGATGGCGACGGGGTTAATAAAAGCCGGCTGCGGCGCGGGTGTGTTGGCATTTGATAAATTTACATTCGTTATTTGATTTAAAATTCTCATTAAGCAGAATAGGAGAAAGGGTCATTCATCTTACACCCCCCGCCATCACTTAGTGGTCCACCCCCACCAGGCGAGAGCGAGCCAGCCGGCAAGGTAGGGGCAGGAAACAGGCTGCTGATATTTCATTCATTATTACGCCTGCAGGCCCTATCATGCCCTAATGGATGTGGCCTGCAAGGAAAGAGGCCTACTGAGTCTAGTTGCCATGGTGATCGCAGGGCCTACAGATGTTGGGGTGTGGTGGGCTAATGCATAGTTGGCCATCATGGCAGAATTCGATGAGGTAATTAAGTTCCGCAACTTTCCTTTCCGCTGCGATTTAGACTTGACGAATGACTATAAATCGAGTGATCTAATCAGGCGGCCTTCATCAGGAGCACGAGGGCGCGGGATTTATTATGACACCTCGCAAAACAAGAATGCGCATGACACAACGGAGAGGGTAGAGGCCTATTCCTGCGGCGCCGCGCCGCTTCTTTGGCTTCTTTCATATGGATTTCTAGTATTGTTAGCGGGTGATTTGTGGGAGCGGTGAAAGGTTATCAGCTCCGTGTTATTATCGCCTTCCGCTTCTCCTGGACAGACCTGACCGGCCGGAGTTAATGGGTTTAGTCAAAATAATGGAGGTAAAAGCGCCCTAAAAAGTGGCAGACAAGAGAGTCTTCTAAAAAGACGGGTCTCATTCGCTGCTTCCTTTGAAATCAGACTCATATGACACTCGCAGGAACAATGGCGCACTCTCTTATTACCGGCCCTCATTGTCCTTCGGACATCTATTATATTGTAGTACAATGGACCGCGCCTTCACGCCTCAAACCATCACGTGATATGTGCCATCAGTCACCACAGATCCAAGATTCGTATGTAGGGTCTATTATACACAGAACAGTGATATGACCGTATATCCATCACTGGTGAGAGGTCACTATAGTGACCAGTACTACACACCGGATCACCAGGACATAGAGCAGTGATATCACTGTATATACATCACTGGTGAGAGGGCACTATAGTGTTCAGTACTACACACCGGATCACCAGGACATAGAGCAGTGATATCACTGTATATACATCACTGGTGAGAGGGCACTATAGTGTTCAGTACTACACACCGGATCACCAGGACATAGAGCAGTGATATCACTGTATATATACGTCACTGGTGAGGGGTCACTATAGTGATCAGTACTACACACCGGATCACCAGGACATAGAGCAGTGATATCACTGTATATACATCACTGGTGAGAGGGCACTATAGTGTTCAGTACTACACACCGGATCACCAGGACATAGAGCAGTGATATCACTGTATATATACGTCACTGGTGAGGGGTCACTATAGTGATCAGTACTACACACCGGATCACCAGGACATAGAGCAGTGATATCACTGTATATACATACTGGTGAGGGGTCACTATAGTGATCAGTACTGCACACCGGATCACCAGGATATAGAGCAGTGATATCACTGTATACACATCACTGGTGAGAGGTCACTATAGTGATCAGTACTACACACCGGATCACCAGGACATAGAGCAGTGATATCACTGTATATACATCACTGGTGAGAGGGCACTATAGTGTTCAGTACTACACACCGGATCACCAGGACATAGAGCAGTGATATCACTGTATATACATCACTGGTGAGGGATCACTATAGTGATCAGTACTACACACCGGATCACCAGGACATAGAGCAGTGATATCACTGTATATACATCACTGGTGAGAGGGCACTATAGTGTTCAGTACTACACACCGGATCACCAGGACATAGAGCAGTGATATCACTGTATATACATCACTGGTGAGGGATCACTATAGTGATCAGTACTACACACCGGATCACCAGGACATAGAGCAGTGATATCACTGTATATACATCACTGGTGAGAGGGCACTATAGTGTTCAGTACTACACACCGGATCACCAGGACATAGAGCAGTGATATCACTGTATATACATCACTGGTGAGAGGTCACTATAGTGTTCAGTACTACACACTGGATCACCAGGACATAGAGCAGTGATATCACTGTATATACATCAATGGTGAGAGGTCACTATAGTGATCAGTACTACACACCGGACCACCAGGACATAGAGCAGTGATATCACTGTATATACATCAATGGTGAGAGGTCACTATAGTGATCAGTACTACACACCGGACCACCAGGACATAGAGCAGTGATATCACTGTATATCCATCACTGGTGAGAGGTCACTATAGTGATCAGTACTACACACTGGATCACCAGGACATAGAGCAGTGATATCACTATATATCCATCACTGGTGAGAGGTCACTATAGTGATCAGTACTACACACCGGATCACCAGGACATAGAGCAGTGATATCACTGTATATACATCACTGGTGAGAGGTCACTATAGTGTTCAGTACTACACACTGGATCACCAGGACATAGAGCAGTGATATCACTGTATATACATCAATGGTGAGAGGTCACTATAGTGATCAGTACTACACACCGGATCACCAGGACATAGAGCAGTGATATCACTGTATATACATCACTGGTGAGAGGGCACTATAGTGTTCAGTACTACACACCGGATCACCAGGACATAGAGCAGTGATATCACTGTATATATACGTCACTGGTGAGGGGTCACTATAGTGATCAGTACTACACACCGGATCACCAGGACATAGAGCAGTGATATCACTGTATACACATCACTGGTGAGGGATCACTATAGTGATCAGTACTACACACCGGATCACCAGGACATAGAGCAGTGATATCACTGTATATACATCACTGGTGAGAGGGCACTATAGTGTTCAGTACTACACACCGGATCACCAGGACATAGAGCAGTGATATCACTGTATATACATCACTGGTGAGAGGTCACTATAGTGTTCAGTACTACACACTGGATCACCAGGACATAGAGCAGTGATATCACTGTATATACATCAATGGTGAGAGGTCACTATAGTGATCAGTACTACACACCGGACCACCAGGACATAGAGCAGTGATATCACTGTATATACATCAATGGTGAGAGGTCACTATAGTGATCAGTACTACACACCGGACCACCAGGACATAGAGCAGTGATATCACTGTATATCCATCACTGGTGAGAGGTCACTATAGTGATCAGTACTACACACTGGATCACCAGGACATAGAGCAGTGATATCACTATATATCCATCACTGGTGAGAGGTCACTATAGTGATCAGTACTACACACCGGATCACCAGGACATAGAGCAGTGATATCACTGTATATACATCACTGGTGAGAGGTCACTATAGTGTTCAGTACTACACACTGGATCACCAGGACATAGAGCAGTGATATCACTGTATATACATCAATGGTGAGAGGTCACTATAGTGATCAGTACTACACACCGGACCACCAGGACATAGAGCAGTGATATCACTGTATATACATCACTGGTGAGAGGTCACTATAGTGATCAGTACTACACACCGGATCACCAGGACATAGAGCAGTGATATCACTGTATATACATCACTGGTGAGAGGTCACTATAGTGATCAGTACTACACACCGGATCACCAGGACATAGAGCAGTGATATCACTGTATAGACATCACTGGTGAGAGGTCACTATAGTGATCAGTACTACACACCGGATCACCAGGACATAGAGCAGTGATATCACTGTATAGACATCACTGGTGAGAGGTCACTATAGTGATCAGTACTACACACCGGATCACCAGGACATAGAGCAGTGATATCACTGTATAGACATCACTGGTGAGAGGTCCCTATAGTGATCAGTACTACACACCAGATCACCAGGACATAGAGCAGTGATATCATTGTATATACATCACTGGTGAGAGGTCACTATAGTGATCAGTACTACACACCGGATCACCAGGATATAGAGCAGTAATATCACTGTATATACATCACTGGTGAGAGGTCACTATAGTGATCAGTACTACACACCGGATCACCAGGACATAGAGCAGTGATATCACTGTATACACATCACTGGTGAGAGATCACTATAGTGATCAGTACTACACACCGGATCACCAGGACATAGAGCATTGATATCATTGTATATACATCACTGGTGAGGGGGCACTATAGTGATCAGTACTACACACCGGATCACCAGGACACAGAGCAGTGATATCACTGTATATATACTTCACTGGTGAGAGGTCACTATAGTGATCAGTACTGTACACCAGGTCACCAGGACATAGAGCAGTGATATCACTGTATATACATGACTGGTGAGAGGTCACTATAGTGATCAGTACTACACACCGGATCACCAGGACATAGAGCATTGATATCACCATATATACATCACTGGTGAGAGGTCACTATAGTGATCAGTACTACACACCGGATCACCAGGACACAGAGCAGTGATATCACTGTATATATACATCACTGGTGAGAGGTCACTATAGTGATCAGTACTACACACTGGATCACCAGGACATAGAGCAGTAATATCACTGTATATACATCACTGGTGAGAGGTCACTATAGTGACCAGTACTACACACTGGATCACCAGGATATAGAGCAGTGATATCACTGTATATACATCACTGGTGAGAGGTCACTATAGTGATCAGTACTACACACCGGATCACCAGGACATAGAGCAGTGATATCACTGTATAGACATCACTGGTGAGAGGTCACTATAGTGATCAGTACTACACACCGGATCACCAGGACATAGAGCAGTGATATGACCGTATACTGTATACATCACTGGTGAGGGGTCACTATAGTGATCAGTACTACACACCGGATCACCAGGACATAGAGCAGTGATATCACTGTATACACATCACTGGTGAGAGGTCACTATAGTGATCAGTACTGCACACCGGATCACCAGGACATAGAGCAGTGATATCACTGTATATACATCAGTGGTGAGAGAGCACTATAGTGATCAGTACTACACACCAGATCACCAGGACATAGAGCAGTGATATCACTGTATATACATTACTGGTGAGGGGTCAATATAGTGATCAGTACTGCACACCGGATCACCAGGACATAGAGCAGTGATATCACTGTATAGACATCACTGGTGAGAGGTCACTATAGTGATCAGTACTACACACCGGATCACCAGGACATAGAGCAGTGATATCACTGTATATACATACTGGTGAGGGGTCACTATAGTGATCAGTACTACACACCGGATCACCAGGACATAGAGCAGTGATACAACTGTATATACATCACTGGTGAGAGATCACTATAGTGATCAGTACTACACACCGGATCACCAGGACATAGAGCAGTGATATCACTGTATATACATCACTGGTGAGGGGTCACTATAGTGATCAGTACTGCACACCAGATCACCAGGACATAGAGCAGTGATATCACTGTATATACATCACTGGTGAGAGGCCATTATAGTGATCAGTACTACACACCAGATCACCAGGACATAGAGCAGTGATATCACTGTATATATACATCACTGGTGAGAGATCAATATAGTGATCAGTACTACACACCGGACCACCAGGACATAGAGCAGTGATATCAGTGTATACACATCACTGGTGAGAGGTCACTATAGTGATCAGTACTACACACCGGATCACCAGGACATAGAGCAGTGATATCACTGTATATACATTAGTGGTGAGAGGGCACTATAGTGATCAGTACTACACACCGGATCACCAGGACATAGAGCAGTGATATCACCATATATACATCACTGGTGAGAGGTCACTATAGTGATCAGTACTGCACACCGGATCACCAGGACATAGAGCAGTGATATCACTGTATATACATCACTGGTGAGAGGTCACTATAGTGATCAGTACTGCACACCGGATCACCAGGACATAGAGCAGTGATATCACTATATACACATCACTGGTGAGAGGTCACTATAGTGATCAGTACTACACACCAGATCACCAGGACATAGAGCAGTAATATCACTGTATATACATCACTGGTGAGAGGTCACTATAGTGATCAGTACTACACACTGGATCACCAGAACATAGAGCAGTGATATCGCCATATATACATCACTGATGAGAGGTCACTATAATTATCAGTACTACACACCAGATCACCAGGACATAGAGCAGTAATATCACTGTATACACATCACTGGTGAGAGGTCACTATAGTGATCAGTACTACACACCGGATCACCAGGACATAGAGCAGTGATATCACTGTATATACATCACTGGTGAGGGGTCACTATAGTGATCAGTACTGCACACCGGATCACCAGGACATAGAGCAGTGATATCACCATATATACATCACTGGTGAGAGGTCACTATAGTGATCAGTACTGCACACCGGATCACCAGGACATAGAGCAGTGATATCACTGTATATACATCACTGGTGAGAGGTCACTATAGTGATCAGTACTGCACACCGGATCACCAGGACATAGAGCAGTGATATCACTATATACACATCACTGGTGAGAGGTCACTATAGTGATCAGTACTACACACCAGATCACCAGGACATAGAGCAGTAATATCACTGTATATACATCACTGGTGAGAGGTCACTATAGTGATCAGTACTACACACTGGATCACCAGAACATAGAGCAGTGATATCGCCATATATACATCACTGATGAGAGGTCACTATAATTATCAGTACTACACACCAGATCACCAGGACATAGAGCAGTAATATCACTGTATACACATCACTGGTGAGAGGTCACTATAGTGATCAGTACTACACACCGGATCACCAGGACATAGAGCAGTGATATCACTGTATATACATCACTGGTGAGGGGTCACTATAGTGATCAGTACTGCACACCAGATCACCAGGACATAGAGCAGTGATATCACTGTATATACATCACTGGTGAGAGGCCATTATAGTGATCAGTACTACACACCGGATCACCAGGACATAGAGCAGTGATATCATTGTATATATACATCACTGGTGAGGGATCAATATAGTGATCAGTACTGCACACCGGACCACCAGGACATAGAGCAGTAATATCACTGTATATACATCACTGGTGAGAGATCACTATAGTGATCAGTACTGCACACCGGACCACCAGGACATAGAGCAGTGATACAACTGTATACACATCACTGGTGAGAGGTCACTATAGTATAATGACAAGATCTTCTAGAGTATATAAGGACCAGCCTCTGAGCTCCAGTCAGCTACACATCGGGTTAATCTCAGGGAATTGTCATGCCGAAGATGATGTAGACGTCATTCATTCAGGCGCAGCACGGAGGAGACGCTGTTACAGACTACTGACTAGCTTTGTCTTAATGAGAATATTACTCCCGAGCAGCCTTGATACACCGACCTGAATTGCGGCGCTAGCGTTAATGATACTATTATGCCGTCAGTTGAATACAATACCTGGCGTCCGCGGTACATTTATTTCCTATAGATTATCTGTTTGTTGCGGCGCGCTCTTCCCCGCTATGTGTTTGTTATGCAGCCAAAGGCAAGTGCTCAGCGAGGACGGCATCTGAGAGTTCAGCGCTCAGCCGGTCCCTGGCATCCCTCACCCGCTGGGTGTCAGGACTAATAAGCCATTAGTCAGTTATCGCTATATTGATTTTTAATGGCCCTTTATATATTTATTTACTTTGCACGGGCCGAAGAATCGTAGGTAACAATCACTTCTAGCTTGCAGCGCAAAAGCAATTTTTTACGGCTGTTTTCGAAAAAGACTCTCGGGGGTTTCAGGAAGGAAATAGAAAGCATTGCGAGGGGAGGGGGGTAGCATTTGTGAGCTTGGGAATTCAGCCTGGACACGTCTGACTGTCACAATGTGACTGACAGCAAAAGTAATCAGAAATACCAGAAGGCGACGGGCACCACAAAAAGGCAGCAGTGCCAAGGTGATACCAGGTTCACAATGCTGCGTAGGGATGGGGATTAGGCTACTCGGTTTTACCAATCCGTGAAAACCTTTGCGGTTGTGCTGTCCTTTTACAACAGCCAAACATGAAAGCACACGTCTCCATCCCTCATTTGCATATCTTTTACCCAGAAAGCATGCATAGCCTATAAGACTCCCTACATCCTCATGGTGCTCTCTACAAGGAGAAACATAGGTGGTGCTGTGGAGAATTATTCCATCGCTCATTTGCATAGCTTTTTTCCCAGGCAGCATTACATTACTTATAAGATTGCCTACATCCTGGTGGTGCTCTCCACAAGGAGAAACGTAGGTGGTGTTGTAGAGGTTTATTCCAGCACCTATTTGCATAACCTTTTTTTAAAATCCAGGAAGCATTGCATGCCCTATAAGACTCCTTATGTCTTTGTGGTCCTCTTTACAAGGAGAAACATAGATCTTGCTGTTCAGGATTATTCCTTCAGTCATTTGCATAGCTTTTTCCCAGGAAGCATTGCAATGCCTTATAAGACTCCCTACATCCTCATGGTGCTCTCCACAATTTATAAACCTGGTGTCAGGCAGACTGATGTGGATCCAACTTGCCACACACCGGTTTGACTTTGGGCTATCTGAGGAGGCTGCACTTAGGGAACCCCTCTAAGCGGGATGTTATTTGCTCCAGGGCCCCCAAGTTGTTATTCGCACAGATAGTCCGGGTTATGCGTCGGCTGACGCTGTACTGGGCTGAGGCGCAGTACCTGATGGTGTGAATAGCAGCTTATCTAGAAACATAGCAGAGGTTGGGGCCGACAGCACGGTAGCAATAACATAGTCCAGTATTCATAGCAGAGGTCAGGGAGAGAAGAAATCAGAGTAGTCTAGGATCAGGGAGGAGTCAGAACCAGGAAATACACAAACAGGAACTTGATACAATGGCTATAGGAGACCATTTGTTGAGGCATCCATCTCAGGGTATGGATATCTCATATAGGAGGTGTAGTGATAAGATTGGCAGGTTTAGGGAGTGCACACTGGCCCTTTAAGAGAAGGGGCGGGGAAGCATGGTAGGGAGCATCCAAAGCCTGCCGTGGAAGACCAGAGGAACAGTAGCGTCCAATCACGGCTTCAAGATCAGATGAACCTTGATGGTAGCATGACGTGACACACGGGTGTTGCTGTTCAGGATTATACCATCGTTCATTTGCATAGCTTTTTCCCAGGAAGCATTGCATGGCCTAGAAGACTTCCTACAACCTTGTGGTGCTCTTCACGAAGAGAAACATAACTCCCCAGACTTACATTGTTTGTCTCTCATCCAGTCAACCTATATGCGGGTACTTTGATTTGGCTTATTCCCTAATCATGTTGCAAAGTTAGTTAAAAGTTTAGAAATCGACAAATGGGGTCGCTAGCTTCCAATAAATGGTTCTGTGGAGGATTATTCTATCCCTTCATTTGCATATATTTTTCCCACAGAGCATTGCACGGGTTATAAGACTCCCTACAACATTGAGTTGCTCTCCATAAAGAGAAACATTACCCCTCCCCCACCAAATTCAGAATTGTAATTCCTAGCTGATGAAGTTCTCAAAACACATAAAGCCGTCACAGCATATAAATTATGCTTACTTCCTGCACTATTGTCATAAAACTGCACCACCAAGACTCGCTTAACCTAATCAGGAAACCAAGTCACCTCCCCGTATTAACCCAGCTTCCCGAAACAGGAAAAGAGTGCAAGCTCTTGTACTTAATGAGCTGATAAACAATCAATGGGTCTTGTTTTTGTTCCTTAAAAAAATTGATTAACGGTCCTAATTAGAGAGAGGAAGTCCTCCACCCTAGGCAAAAGATTAAAAGAAGGTCGCTCTCAGTTTCTAATCTGTAACCTAGAAAGCGAGGTAGTCCTTTATAAAATATCCAATTTATCACCATTTCTTTTTTTTTTTTCCCCTGCAGTACCATTTCTCACCAGTGGGGTAGCAGTGAGCCGTTTCTGCTCACAGCAGTGTCACAGCTCAGCCAGCTGTAAGGGCGAATTCACTCAAACCATTAATTTTTATAATGCCGTAACTTTTACATAAAACCTTTGCCAGGAATGCCAAGCCCCTCATTTTAACCAGCAGGAAAAGTTCTACGACATGTACCGATTAGGGAAATTGGTCATAATTCCCCTTTAAGTGGAAAACGGAAACCAATGTCTGTACTTCTATTATTTTATGAGCTGTTTTATTAGTCCTGAGCTGGGGAGTAGTTCGCTGACAGAGTAGTTCTGTATACTTTTATTTCTTATTAAAGTCAAATGTCCAATTAATCTGTTTTTGACAATCCGGTAGCTGCTCCCGCACATGCCCTCTGTTATCAGCACAATAGGTTTTGCAAACATTGCCCAAGATCAGGGTGTAGCCAGCAGATCAGGAAGCCATAGGTCCAGATAAGCTTCCCATGGGACCACAAGGGGTTTGTAGTATCAGTGAAGATTGTGAAAGGAAGCTCTAGTAATGGGAAGAGACAGGGAAAGGGAGCGACTTCTCATAAATCTGGTGCTTGGAACGTCTGACACTTCACCTATTTCCACTATTTTTATAAGCCACAACCACATTACCAGAAGAGGCCAAATATGTGAAGCTGGACCCACAGTCATAACACACATGGTAGGATTAGATGCACAATTTAGTTGTCCTAAGGTGGTGTTTCCCAACTCCAGTCCTTATGGTCCCACAGGTCATGTTTTACAGGTGAGAACACCTGTGGCAATGTCTGAGGGACTGACGATAATTACATCACCTGTGCAATACAGAAGAAATCCTGAAAACATGACCTGTTGAAGGGTCCCTGAGGACTGGAGTTGGGAAACACTGTCCTAAGGTGAGCTCGGGGAGGACTAAAACCTCCCATGGAGCAGAATGGCATCCACAGTCATACCTAGTACTACTATTAACCTAATGTGCAGCAAAGTAAGTATAGAGCTCTCTTTTCCCCTCTCCCAGAGGGAAGTCACAGCATAGCTGAATTATTGAGTCCCCCAAACCTTCTCTTTCTATGTGCCTGAAGCTGAACCTCCTGCCAATGCTTAGTAGTATAATAGGATTAGACCCACAGGCAGTATCACACATGATAGGAGTAAAAGCAGTGGATGTTGATACCTCTAAACTGATTTGGCTTTGGGCCAGATCCAAGGGCTGCACCTGAGAGTCTCTGGTATTTACCATTCAGACCATCAATCGGGATCTAGTCTGCGCTGCAGCAATCCCCAGACCATTACTCAAGAATTAGACTCGGTTAAGAGGCAGCTGACGCAATTTGGTCAGGTTAACTGTAGCACAGTAATAGAAGGTGAACACAGACGCATGGCCATGAACAGAGCCCAGGTCAGGACAAGGGAAATTATTGCATAACTGAAAAGCAGCCAGAGTAAACATGGAGTCACTAGGCAAGCTGAGGTCAAGAGTGGAGAAGTCAGGAAAAGCTGGGTGAGACAGGCATGGATCAAACCCAACAGAACAGACAGAATAATAGACATCTTTGTATGCTATAGAGACTGATTACTCAGGTACCTTCTGGTAAAGGAGGGAGCCTAAAATAGGTCAGGGCCCAACAGGATTGGCTGGGGATGGAAAAGCTGGGTATGCTCAATGATCCTTTTAAAGGCAAGTGAAATGGCACACATGCACCCTTCAAGAGGTAGAGAGGGAGAATGGATGGTGGTGTCTGCAACTGAGGACAGAGGTATATAGGTCCGAGCTGCAACCACTGGCAGAAGGAGGTGAAGGAAGTCAGTGGCCATGGCCCTTGATATATGACAGTAGACTTAGATACACAGCTCAGTAGGTAGCATCACACAGGATAGGATTAGCTATATAGCTCAGCAGGCATATATATATATATATATATATATATATATATATGGCTTAGATTCCCAGTATTGCACATGATAACTTTAGATACATTGTTCGACACACACTTTCTTATGAGACCTTACATAATACAGCATTAGCCTACAGATTCGTATCATTGGCGGTTCACTGCTCACACTTGACTTTGGTTGTGTCATTTCTTTTGCCAACCCTCATCCTCATTAAGAACACAAATCACATTAACCCCCCCCCCCCCCACTCCCCAGCTCCCTTCAGATCTCCCCCAATTAGTAGGGAGGGTGGGATGAGATAGCGGGGAGCAGATGCCAGCCAGGGGCTCCTGAACTTTAACAAGTAAATGGTAGAATTAATGTGCAGCTGAGCTTAATTACACAAATTAACCAATTAGTAACAGGTGTATGTGTGGGAAGCGGCTGCCAGGAATAGATGAAAGTGTTACCGCAAGCTCCTGCCCGTCCTTCCCACTCCCTGGTACAGAGCTGCTGTACGTACATCCGATGCCTGGGGGCATCCATGTGCTGCCCGGGAGTCATGCCACTCTCCCAGTCACCGTTTACCATAGGATCCATTATAAATCAGTTGGAATATTTTATGTTAGTTAATTAAAGCATCAGTTTACATAATGACAGCAAGTTCCCAATGAGCGACTTGTGACAGCCTTATTCACGAGAAAGAACATTTTCTGCAGGTGGAGCTATTCAAATATACAGCTGCCACAAAGCTGAACTGGAAACAAGATCTAACAGGGACCTATTGGTAATGCAGTCCCCCATATTTCATCAGTGGCCCACAGACTTGTGGAACTATATCACCCCTGGCAAGATGAGGAATTGAATGGGGTTGTAAGCATCCACATTCATACTTGGTATTGCTCTCAACCTAATTTGCAGCCAAGTACAGCCCAGATACTGAGTAAGCAGCTCTCTCTGCCCCTCTCCAAATGGGAAGTCACAGCATAGCTGAATTTCCATATCACCAATATCTTCTTTTTCTATGTGCCTTAAGCTGAACCTCCTCTTGGTCATCGGATCCCAAGCTAAGAAGGGAAGTTAAGTTTCTGATTGATAGACCGTACAGTTAGAGGATAATACAGTCCCCAATACTGCATCAGTGGCCTGAGGCCTTGAGAAACTATATCATCTCTGCCAATATGAAGAATTCAAAGGGGTTACAAGCATCCACAGTCATGCTTAGTATTACAGTCAACCTACTGTGCAGCCAAGTAGAGTACAGAGCCTAGACACTGACAAAGCAGCTCTCCCTGCTCCTCTCGCAGCAGGAAGTCACAGCATGACTGAATTAACATGTCCCCAAAACTTTCTCTTTCTTTGTGTCCGAAGCTGACTCTCATCCTGACAATCTGGCCATCACATCCCAAGCTGAAAAGGGAATTTGAGGTTCTGATCGACAGAGGGTACATTAATTTAATGCCAATGATTCATAAAATCCTCTTTGTTTGCACACTCGGACAAGTGATTTTGTCATAACTTATCAGAATTGTGGCTGACATGGCCAGATCCTGCTACGATATTGCATTTTTGCACAGGGCAGCAGTATAGTCTTAGCTTGTACTGTTGGGGTCCAGTGTAGTCAATGAGGAGCACCTATATGCCTGTTGGTAATACAGATCCTCTGTATCACATGGTCCTTCCCACCCCCATCTATTCCCAAGCCCGGGTGTGACTTGCATTACAAACAGCCTGACCTTTAAACCTCCAGCAGCTATGATGTATGTGATATTGCTGGAGGCCTGGCCCCATCGGTATGCTGGGCACGCTGGCTTGATTGATCAACACACATCTTTGCATCTAGAATATGAGAGTATCATTTAAACTTTTTTTTCATTTTTTTTTTTACTGCTCTGTGGTCATGGCCTCCCGTCTCACATCCTGTCCACTAGATGGTGCTGCTAGTATCAGGTCTATCTTTTTATCTCATAGCCCTGACTTGATCTCTATAGGCGTGGCTTATTATCTCATAGACTAGACTTGATATAGGACTGACCTATTATCTCTTGAACCTGGCATAATGTATCTCTGACTGATCATTTCTTACTTTTGTTCAATCCCTACAATCCCGTGTGAAGGTGCTGCCGATCACCTGATGAAAGAGCAAATGCTTGTTCATCGAGTGATCCTACCTTTAATGTAGCACAAAAAAACCATTGTTGTTGGTAACAGATATCCCCGCGTGAAGAGGAGATGTACTGCCAACAATTATGACATCTATCGGTATGAACGATTGGTCTTCTCTCAATAGAGTCTGAATTGGCCTGTGTAAAGACTTGGTAGATGAACACCAATCTCGGTGATCATCGATTGTCTATGCTCACTTGTTGCGTCATCACATTGTTTATGCAACACAACATATCATCAGTGCTATCAGCACATCTCCCGGTGGGATTGGGGATGTGCTGCCGACAATGATGACAGTTCTATGAGGACGAATGATAGTATGAGCGACTGCTCTTTCCCTAGTAGAGTTGAGTCGGCACTGGTCTACTTGGGCAAACTGCTCGATGTCACAGGAATGGTCTTCTACATGTGATGATCAGGCAAGAATGTTCCTTGGAATGTTCATGTACCCAGTCATTAGGTTGTGTGAAGGTTCCGCCGATCACGCGAGAAATGAACATCTGCTTATTGGTCATTAGCATCCTCCGATGGTCAAGCAAGTGAATGTTCCTAGGAACGTTCTTCCCCAACCATCGGGCTGTGTAAAAGACCCTTAAGTGTCTTTTTACATGGATCAATTAGATCAACAGTAGATCAACAAGACCTGCATTCATCTATCAAGCTTTCACGGGCCATTTCCGACTTATCGGGGACAGACTATTGTTTATACGATTATTCGTACTTGTCATCATTGTCAGCAGCATATCCCCTGTTCACATGTGATGTTGACATCACCTTCACATGGCCCGATCTTCAGGCCATGTAAAAGGGCCTTAAAGGGTTTTTTTGGGATACCAAAAAAATCATTGGCTGAAAATCGTGTGAAATAAAGAAAAAATAGATACTCACCTACTCTACTTCAGCGGCGCTGGAGTCCCGGTACCCGCCGCTTGGAAATGGCAGGTGGTCACATGCTGTACATTGTGCACATGATCACTCAACCAATCACAGGGCTGAGCAGCCATGGAAGAATTCCTACAGGAAGCCTGTGAATGGCATATGATTGCCCTCCAATACTTCCGGGTTCCCAGTGGTGGGCACGGGGCTGCAGTACTGAACGGAAACCCGCTGGAGTAGGTAAGTATTGATTTTTTTTTTTATTCCACACCACTGTAAGCTCCTAAATTATATTTTTCAAGTATCCTTTAACATGACACAATTGGCACCGGTAGACGAGTGCCAATCAATGACAGTCTGAATGAGAGTCTCTAAAGGCCCGGTAGACAAGAACCGAACTCGTCAACCGCCACTCATCCACCAGAACGAATTGCTCCACGTTAGAGGACCCTTAATAAAACTAAACCAATTCAGGTCAACCAATTTTCCATGCCTGGCATTGACCTAACCCAGCCCAATATGGCGTCAAGCCTCTACCAGCTCCAAGCAGAATAACATACGATCAATATAAAGTGACATATAAAAACCGGTTACTAAAACTGTAAACAACTCCGAGCATCAAAAGCTTAAAATATCTCTTAGCACAAGCATGCCCTTAACGGAGACGATTGTGATGCGCGACACTGACACAGGCATAATTACAAGGCTTTGCAGGCAGACAGCGCAATCCACGAGGGTGTTGATAAGCCCGGGCATCAGTACAAATAAGCATATTCTGTAATCACATTGCCAGAATGTGACCTGATTACCGCCGTTATTTTTGTTTAGAAAATTGGGGGGAAAACTGCTTTACGTACAGAAAAATGACAATCTTCCTGGAGAGACAGAAAAACCCGCGACCTGCCAGTTCTGCACATCTTCAGGATGGCGGAATTGACTTCATAATTGGTGGATGAGCATTCTCCCGAGGATGGGGGGGGGGGGGAGGTATGCGGGGGCGTCTACAGAGAGATTGCTCAGGTGGCTATCATTTTCCCGGGGTGGATGAGGGAGTATTAGTGAGTAATAGCCTTAAGCTAGACCCATTAGAAGCTGTTATAGACTTTAGATAATACACCGGGCCCCGGGCAGGTTTTGCTGTACGTCTAAATCTCCTGGCCCACGTCTTATGATTACGAGGACATGATGGTATTTACTGGCCCTGTTGGACTGGCGGCATTAAAAATCCATTTACTTGGTCGGAATTGGAGCCTCGAAGAAAATTACATTAAGCTGCTTTGTAGAAGATGATCCTCATACGAGAAGTATTACAAGGAACGGCAACTCCGGACTTAAAGAGTCAGTAGTAGGTGATAAGAATATTTCATTAGGAAGGGCCGGAGCTGGACTGAGGGGGTAGTAATCGGGGCGCTGGTACTAACCAGGCTTGTAGGGTCCCCTTCTCTATTCTGACAGTGAGAGTCTTACGTGAAATGACACTACATTGGCTACCTACCATATTGGAGGTCAGTAGGAATGGCTACACGTTGGTTACCCACCTCTACTGCTAAGAATTACTAGGATAACATAATGGCCACCTACCTCAAGTTACTGAATTAAATCATTGGATGCTTACCACTACCACAAACTACTGAACCAACGCAATGGTTACCTACCATCACTACTAGAAGCCACTAGAATAACACTCTGCTACAAGTCACTTGGATTACTTGGTTGGTTAACTGCATTTACTAGCAGTCACTAGTATCAGAGATTGGACACCTACCTAACCAAAAATAGGAAAACCACTATCTACGTTGACTTGCAAGAATGCTGCCCTCCAATAGGTGGCACTATGGAGGCATTGTTCCGTCCTTATATTTGCATATTTCCCAGGGGAGCATGCATGGTCTTAGAAGTCTCCTCCCACCATCTAGGTGCTCTCACTAAGGAGAAACCGTACCCTCATAGACTCCTATGGGAGCTGTCAAAAAGGGAGGTGTAGGGAGTTTAGCTGCATCCAACGCTGTGAAAAGCTTACAGCTGGCTCTATTGAAGTAATTCCGAGGATTTATGCTGACCGAGGGGTTTCTGGGCTGCGGCGTATATTTTCCCTAATCCGCCAAAATGTGCCCAGCGTGCATATGCAGCGCTTGTGTGAATGAGGCCTAAAGCCCCATTTACACAGGACGACTGTCCCCGCATGTACTCACTCCCGTGCTGTTGCAGTGGGTTGGCTGAAGGAGATTTCACTCCTCGCTCTCCCCCGCCCCTCTCCATTGACTTAACACAGCGGCCGTTCAGTACTGACCAGCTGCTATTTACACTGAATGATGAGCGATCAGCTGATCGTCCATCATTAAGGCTACATAAAATCCTGAACAATGAACGATGAGTGCAAACAGCAGTCGTTCAGTATGAAGGCCGATGTGTTGGGTGAATGGAGAGGGGCGGGGGAGAACGAGGAGTGAAATCTCCTGCAGCCTACCTGCTGAGCTAACCAATGATACTTGCTCCTTTGCAGCAGCACGAGAGCGAGAACATGCGGGGATGAGTGTCAGGCATTGTTTGCCCGACCGTTGTCCCATGTAAATGGGGCTTAACTCATTAGTTATCTAACATTTCTATAAGTCATTAGGACAACTCATTAGTTACCTACCACGTCTATAGGTCATTAGAATAAATCATTAGTTATATCTACCACTACTACAAGTCATTAGGATAACTCATTAGTTATCTTGTACTACTGTAGGTCATTAGGATAACTCATTAGGTATCTAGTAGTACTGTAGGTCATTAGGATAACTCATTAGTTATCTAGTAGTACTATAGGTCATTAGGATAACTCATTAGTTATCTAGTAGTACTGTAGGTCATTAGGATAACTCATTAGTTATCTAGTAGTACTGTAGGTCATTAGGACAACTCATTAGTTATATGTACCACTACTACAAGTCATTAGGACAACTCATTAGTTACCTACCACTTCTATAGGTCATTAGGATAAATCATTAGTTATATCTACCACTACACCAAATCATTAGGACAACTCATTAGTTATCTAGCATTACTACAAGTTATTAGGACAACTCATTAGTTATCTAGTACTACTGTAGGTCATTAGGACAACTCATTAGTTATATCTAGCACTACAACAAGTCATTAGGACAACTCATTAGTTATCTACCACTTCAATAGGTCATTAGGATAAATCATTAGTTATATCTACCACTACAACAAGTCATTAGGACAACTCATTAGTTATCTAGTAGTACTGTAGGTCATTAGGACAACTCACTAGTTATATCTAGCTCTACAACAAGTCATTAGGACAACTCATTAATCACCTCACACTACTACACATTAGGATAAGGCTCCTTCACACGGGGACCTACGTGTGCAAAATGTATGTGCTTAAAAAAAACTCGGCTATTAGAACCAATGGATTCCTACGGAAACGTTCAGACGGGAGAATTTTAGACGCGTAAAAACAATCACACCTAAAATAATAGGACCTGCGTGACTGAAACTGCCTGCTGTGGGACAACATATGAGCTGGCCCATCTTTGGTGTGCGGTGCGCAGGAGTCTCCATGCACTCCTATGGGAGCAGGACAAAAAGGAAGGGGGAGGGAGTTTAGCTGCGTCCGATGCTGGGAAAGAAGACCGGTGTCTGTAGTTTAGACATTAGAAGTCATTAGGGGGATTTCTACCGACCGAGGGAATTCCGAACAGCAGCACATGCTTTCCTGCAACAGGCTGCTCCCGATCGTGTGAATGGGCAATTTCACCGCTAATTAAGCTCGGGACTTCATTACGGGAATTCTTCCATTCACGCTATTTTTCACGCTATTTTTTGCGCGGGTAAATTCAGCGTGATTTTCTCGCTCGTGTGAATGAGGCCGTACCTATTAGTTACCAAGTCACTTGAATAACTCATTAATTATATCTACCACTACTACAAGTCATTAGACAAATGGGAAGGGGTTACCTCCCGCCATACCAAGTCAGCCATCTATTATATGAAGCAGCACCGTCTACCAGATCTAGTTCACCTTCACGACACTTACACAACAACCCAGCTATCCCTCGCACTTCACCATCATTACTGTCCTCCACGACTGACGAGACACAATGGCCGTCTTGTCGGGCACAAGGTGACACCCTGATACAAAAGCCACTGCTGAGACCTAGAAATCTACGGGAGACAATAGCAGCGCCCTTCATGCCCTATTGTATCTACAGGGAGACACCAGACAGCCGTCGGGGCTGGAGTGACAGCTGGGAGCAATCGATAGACGTCCTGTCCACCGCAGCTCCTTTATGTGAAGGTAGATTGTCTCATCCGTGGAGAGGGAAGCTATACAAGATCATCTCTATGCCACCAGTGACCCCTCTACCATCGTGCCCTTCATCTCCTCTTCTTGGCCACCTCGCTCGCTGTCATTTCTTTCCCCTATTAGCAGCAGTAGCCCTATGACTAATCTCCCACACCCCAGGGAGTTCTCGGGAAATTGATGGATTAATGTCTTGTGTACTTTACTGTCGACTCTATTCCTGCAATGGGATTTTTTTTTTTCATCCTCCTGTTCGTCAACCATAAATAACCCTTGCTTGCCTAGAGGGGATTAATTAGAAATTCTAGCACCGTGTAAAGCGGCGTTTGTTTGTTGTGTCTAGGCCGTAAGTTACATCTTGTAATCTGGCGATAAATTATACGTAAAAGACTCTCGCTGATGCTGACTAAAATCCACTGCTGGTGGGAACAAACATACATGGCCTCCCTTCCTGCTCCACCCCAGGGCCTACAGTCACAAAGGGTCTTCGGGGTGGACCGACATATATAGCTACAGACTTTTTCCCTTGAGGTGAAGGAAAATCGCCATATTTCTGCCAGTCCAGCGCACAAGAGTCTTGCCTACTCTACCGGAAGTCCGGGAGGGCTCCACCTTTACTAGAAGCCTTTCGGACAGGAGAGTTGGCAAGTATGCCCTAGACTGCGCTGGGTCCTTTATCACCAGGGGCCACATAACAGCTACATGGGTTACCTCTATGTATGTACAACCTTGGTGGTGGAACAGGTGGTCAGAAAATAGATCAGGCCCCATGGAAGCCTACTGTCCACTTACAGAATGATCTAAACGCGTCGGGTACTACCGTAAATGCTCTGGCTACGGAAGAGACGCTGTAGTCTGGTCTCGTTGGCAGCATATCTGTCAGATTATTATTTACATATACAGAAACACATGATTTAGGAAATATCATGAGTACAATTATCTCCCTTACTCGTCATCCTCCCATCCAGCTGACTGGAGCGCGGTGGCATGCAGGCACACATTATCATAGATCCCAGGCATACAAGATGCCTGCAGGCGAGATATGTTAGCTAAACGCGCGGGCTGCTCCCAGGATCTCACATGCTCTGCAGTCAGCAGAATGAGGGGCATGTTTAGCGCATTATGTTATTTCATTAGATTGATGCTCGGCAGAGTCCCAGTACGGAGTCCCTGGACCAGTGTCTTCTCTCAATGTCACCTCGTGCGGGTACCGGCGTCCAGCAGGCATCGGGGGGCACAGTTCAGAGCTGTTCACAGATATATCCTGAATACTGCCTCAGTTAAAAGATATTCCCATAAGGTTCGGACTGCATGATGCCTTCTACTGCGCGCCACGCGTTTCAGGTCACAAAAAAGGAAGGTTGAAATTTGTACTTCCCCGTTGTGGATTAGCGGGATCACAATCCTATTTGGTCAATTCTGTGTTCTTCTATGGAACTGACCCAGGAAAAAGCAAAAAGTCATGAAAAATTTCCTGCACAGTAAGAACTTCTGATTGCCGGCGACGCTTGTTATCTTTCCCCCCGCAGGCCATAATTGTTGCCTGGTTAGGGCGAATAATCGAGCTCAATTGTTGTGTTTGTAGAGTCTTGTGCAAAAGTTTATGCTCCCCTTGTCAAGCCATGTTCTGAGTGGAAGCAATGTTTGCAGGGAAGAAACATTGATTAACACTCGCCAAATTTGTCCAAAATGTATTTTTCCACACTTTTTACACCTGCACTTCATCTTCTGTTTTTCGGCTCCATCATAGGAGTCAAACGTGAGGAAATAGGGAAGTGCCGGAGCTGGCACATGGCGAACCCGAACATAGCTGGGCAGACCCCATTCACTATAATAGGGCCCATCCAGCTTCCATCCAGCTCACCAGCCTTTTTTCCGGATGAAATAGCGCTGTTTCATCCAGGATTTATCATAACGGAGCCTTCAGTGCAGATGTGAACCCGCTGCATTCAGCGGGGGCGGGGTTAATTCTCAGAACTTAGCCCCGCCCCTGTCCCGCCTCTCCCCATTGCAAATAGTGCAGAGGGGCAGAGAGGAGGCAGACAGGGGGCGGGAGCTCAGTTCCTGCTCCTGGCTCTTCCACCCTCCCTCCCCCTGCACACGAGGACAACGTATATCGGCTCGGCGTGAAAACCGAGCCGATATACGTTCGTGGGAATGCAGCCTAAGATAGACAAATAAAATCACAGAAGTGAGAGAAAAAATGTACAAAGACATAACTCACAGAAAAAGAAGCCAAATATGCACCAGCTGATACTGCAGGGCGGGCTCAATCACCATATACCCTAGTAGCATGCAGAGAGCCAGATTGCAATATGGAGGAGCTAAATGTTCAGTGCCGACTAATGAGCAGCCACTCAACTCAACCCAAGATTGGAGGAGGGGTGACTGCAGACAACATAGTCGGCACATGTGAACTGATACCAAGGATGCCAGCCATAGACAGGTGCGCCACACTGTACAAGAATACAACCCCTACTGGCAAAGCAGTGGATTACCCTGTATCAGCACATTGCGCCACATTGGCAGGGCATTCCGGGCTCCCCCAGCATCTATAGCACACTGCATGCAAAAATACTAATAATTGCAGGTGTTAGTTTGCATTTTGGCCAAAACATGTAAGCTGATGGGCCCAGGACAGACAAAACCTTAAAACTTGCAGAATCATATAATTCTTGACTTTGATCTCTGCAGGAGTTACGTCTTTTGATAAAGGGTGCCAAAACCTTGGCATATGACTGTGATCGGCAAGTGTAGGGAAAAAAATGATCTAAAAATGATCATGATAAGGCAGGATAATAGGAAGCCGCTTCTATCTAGACCATACAGGCATAATACTAGTTTAAATCCAGCAGGGTGCCAACATGTATCACGGGAGAGAAGTGAAAGTACATTAATTGGGGCGTGTAAACTTTTGCACTGCTGTCATTTCTTTAATTTTCGACTACTTTAAGATCTATGGTGTAACATCTCAGACTGGCATGAAAGCAGAAGGTTGACAGACGAAGCCTCGCAGCACTTGGGGAGCGAGATAGAAGGAAGCATTAAGAGCAGGAGTATGGAGTGGTAGAGGGATTAACAAGCTATTTTTATCAAGGGTTTGTTTCTACGTCGCTGCGAGCGGCGCGGTGTACAAGAGGATTATGCGGGTCTATACGTTTTTTTGCATTAAGGTTGTGATGAATTCTTCTTTAAGCCGTCACCTCCAGAAGACAACGCTACGGCCATGTCACGCCCCCCCCCCCCCACGTCGCCCACCGGCTGAGGTGTCTTTATAGGTTTTCCCATCCAAAGTAACAAGTAAAAATGAGATTGTCTCCCGACGACCTTCCATCCAATATCCTATTAATGAAAGAGGAATTAAGTCTGATAATGAGATTCCAGTTATTTTATTTTCGCAGGCTGTCAGCGGCGCGTTTCAAGCGCAAGGGACTGAATTATTATTTTCACCAGCTCAAGGAGGACCGAGGACAGCCTGTACTATAGGTGGAAGTCTCAGCGGGATCATTAGTGTTAAGTAATCAGGCGCTGCGGCTACCAAGGCCTCTCTTCTATCTATAATGAGTTTTCCAGACTCCCATAAGATGAGACGGCCACTTAAACAGAGATTTTCCCTTAAATTTTAATTTTTTACCTGCTCAGCTGTACTCTGAAATGTTATATAGCAATTAACCGCGGCGTGTAAACTTTAGCACTGCCGTTATTTCTTTTCATTTTCAGCAGATTTGCATTTGAGTCTCTGTAAGCCGCCGCAGAAAGTCATTCTGTGGGTCAATACGCATTCAATCAACCATAGGACCAGCCTTAGAGGGGCAGAGATATAGGGGCACTAATTATTTTAGTCCCAGCAACTCTTATGGGAGGAGCCAATGGTGATTTCATTATTAGGTCCGCCTCTTTGACGATTAGAAGGTGGTCACAAGTGATACCCTTTTTATTATCTCCATTTACCCCAAGAGAACATATGGAAAGGGTTGTACATAGGCACATCAGAATGACATAGGAAATAATGGGCAATTCCAAAACAGAATCACCCAAAAGTAGGACAAGTGGATCTTCTTTTCACGCGTTATTTCTGGTCATATCGCAATCGGTTAGATTTTGCACGTGGAAATCAACCCCAAGTGAATGCCCTCTAATAAGACAGATCAGCCATTCGGGATCCTGGAAAGGCTGGATGGCAACCTCTTTAAGGGTCTTGTAGGTGGCCATGTTTATTGTCATTTCCACTGCTTTGTAGGCCTGTCTAACAGGAAAATGGTCTTTGTCGCCCATCGCAACCAATCAGAGATCAGTTTTCACTTCTTAAACCGTGAGGCAAATGAAAGCTGAACTGTGATTGGTTGTTACCAGCAACAAGGAGCAGTTTCCTGTGAGAGGTCTGATAAATGGAGTCGATGGCCTCCGTTCTCTCATGAAGTGTCTTCTGATCTAGAATCATTGATATTTTCTTCTTCCATCAATCCATTCTTCCGCATTGTCGCGGTAGGGGCGGGCGGCACAGGAAGCGGAGTACGATGCCACACCGGGCTCACAGGAACATCTATACTGATATTATATCAAAGAACTGTAGAGGAAAAGCGGTGCGGAAAAAAGGAACAGTAGAAGACCTTATACGACTGTAGTGCTAGAAAGTCGCCCCCGATTATGCCAACTAACACTCACGACACGTGTGGTACACACAAACATAGGGAAGTATTCCAGCAATTAAAGTCTCTGACGGCGGTAAAAACTCAAGTATGGCGCAATGCCACACACACAGTCATTTGTTAACAAAGAGGCTGACCGAAGAGACTGTACAAATAACACGAGCAGGTAAGATGTTAACACATAGTCCTGGCGTGTCTCCAGTTCTGTGAAAGTACGTTACTGCGAGCTAACAGAACTGCGGGTGTCCGACTAGATAACACAGTATGACCCTGACTAGCAGGCCTGCTTACTATCTAACTCCAGCTGTTAGTATGTACACACTCTGTTTTCATAGAGTTCCGTCCTCGCTCACAACCTTCAGCGTCCTCTGTGACATTGTCAGGGTGATGAGGCCTCTGAAGTCCCTTGTCGGTCACTGATCCAGGTAACCGTCCTCCTCTGTGGCAGACGTGATTCCTCTGGCTAGGAATTTGTGACACGAACATTTTCGGAAGGACTCTCAGTAGTCCTTCCTAACACAAAGCAGCAGTATCTAGCCCACTCTGCTGCCTCTCCGCTAGGGCAGTCACACCAAATCCTCAGCTGCACTCTGCTCCGTCAGTCTCTCCATCACACCGCCATCCTCCTCTCGTTCACGGGAACTCGGTTTTAGGGGTGAAGTCTCAATGTTGCGCCAAAGCATTCGTTCATGCGAATATTCCATCGCACAAGCACCTGAAGGTTTACAAATGCTTTGACTTTTGCGCGGCTTTCCCTTACAGGATAATCCAGGCAGCCATATTGATCCCTCCATTCTCTTTGGAATACATAAAAGGGATTAAATTAAACAGCAGATAATGAGGAGTCGGGGCGAAATTTGTGTAAATTGAGCAGATAATCTGAAATCTGTTTCGACACTATCCCTTGATGCCGACTGGACGTCATATTCCCGCTGGTGCTTTTCTGACCAATTAGAGGAGAAGATGTATAATCTCCATCAATAGAAAAGGCTCTGAAGGTGCCGCGCGGCCTGCGCCTGCCTCAGGGGCTAATTAACCGCTATCCAATTGTCTCCAGCGCCGAAAACGTAATAAAAACAAATATATCTAGCCGCCGCTCAATAGAAAACGAGAAGGGCTTTCATTTCAGGAGACGCGTTTCAGGCTCTGACACAAATTGTGTTTAGAGCGAGCAAACATGTCTGTCCTTATCTGTAGTAGAGGACATCTGCCGCCAGGAAGACCACTTCATAAATGCCCCCCTGAGAGACTTGGGAACTCTGTTCACATGGGCGTATTTGCGCGCGCAGAGAATATAATACGTTGATTCAATGGGTTCTTTCACAATTGCATATTTTGTGTGCGGTTTTCGGTCGCGCGCGCAAAAAAAAAAAATTTGAACAGGTTCTATTTTTTGGCATATTTCCACCCAAAAAGTCCCCATAGAAGTAAACAGGGTGCAAATATGCAAATATAGGTGCAATACACAAAGAAATGCATAATATGCTGCGTAGTTGCGCAGGAAAAAGAACACATCCGGATCGCATTAAGATTATTTAGCCATTTCAATCCGTGCGTCTTTGTTTGCCGCAGGCGCAAAAAGTAATGCACGTTCAAAAAAGCACCGTTCAGTCCGCAAAAACGCTACGGTCATCCATGCGCAAATACGCTTATGCTCGTGTGAAGCCGGCTTTGGGTATGTTCACACGCAGCATATTTTCCATGGAATCTGCGTGCCTTCCGCATCCAACCCGCGCCAAATCCCCTTTTACTGTGTGTCGTCTGCCGTCTGATGCGAGTTGCACCTAACTTGTAAAGCGTCCGAGTGCAATTAGCCTATAGCGCATATTTCTGCCTTGGACGTGCAATAAAAGCTACCGCAGTTCGCACGCTGGTTGGCCTCAGAATCCGCATCAGGGGTCATATGCGAAATACGGCTATTTTGGATGACATCATGAGTTGGATGCGTGTTTGGCGCAGGTTTTTTTGTAGATTTGATGCGGAATTAGCGAAGTGACAAAATGGCACCGACATCCAAAATGGCTGCCTGTGAGTGACACACGATGTAAGCAACCGCGGTTCCCGCGAGGCCATGTACGAGTTTATCCATGTGCAGTGAGGCACTTACGGCCTCACTGACGTCTTTGCTTCCATAATTGCTGCTCTTCGGACCCCCGGTATCCAAGACGCGACATTCTTCAAGATGGCCCTCATTAGCCGCTGAACATAACCGCTGATCAATAATTATTCCGCCGCTTCCTCTAGAATCTGAAAATTTTACCAGCAAGTCGACAATATTTTGAGCAGCAGCGTCTGCGAGGATCCGTTCTGTATAAAACCGCCGCTGCTCCGACCGAAAACGCCACTTAGGCGTAAAGTGCCTCTTTACCGCCCTACAATCACGGATCATCCTCCCACAACTTCCCACTGACAGACGGCCTTTTACCGTAATCCGAGAAAATTACTAATAATGCCTTCGCTTCCAGATAGCATTTTTCCTTTTTTTTTTTTTTTTGTGCCGCCCACATGAACACCGAATAACCCCCTCCCACGCGTCTCCGCGCCGCCACCGCCGCTCTGTGGCATATGGTTCGTTTACTTGCCAAAAAATGAGAAATAAGTCATTTCTGAGAAAGAAATGCATCTTAGGAAAAGGGTGACCTGCGCGTTTCAGGCCGTGGGAAGAATCGCACTAGTTCTGTACGTGCAGAGGCTGCGACCGTCGACCTGGCGCCGCCCAGCCGCGACCCCGGAGATGGAAGCTGTGGGAACAGTCGCCTATGGGGTATTGGACATTCCCAGGGAGACATAGGAATGCTGAGAGCCCTAGCTGCAGCCCAATGTATCTCCTCGGGAGGAAAACTGCTGTATCTAAGCCTATCATATGATATTGTCTGGTGAGCGGGTATCTAAGCCTCTCGCGTGTGATACAGTCTCTCTTTCCGTCTCCCTTGTACATTTAAGTGGCTCTCCTGTACTCCTCTCCTTGCAGCGTGATTATGGGCACCGCACAGCCGGCATTAATGCCCAGTTTGATTGCATCGGTATTAATTTGCATGTCATTACCCAGAATCCCCCTCATTGGTGGGTAGACCGTAGCGGTCTATCATTAAGCTGGTATCAGGAGCTGCCAAGAAGTTCCGAATGCGCTAATAATCATAGTTAGTGGCGGGGCTACTCAGAACAGCGCGGGGTTCACTTTCTATTCACTCGCCGTAGTTTATTTGAGCGCTAAAGAATATAAAATGTGACATGGAGCGCAGGAAGCAGAATGGTGTGTGGCACGTGCCCAGAGACATCGGGCCAGGTAATGAAATCCTATGAGCCAGCCAGGCAGAACATGCTGCAGCTTTGTAATGTAATGGAGAGTTTATTCGAGCAAGACGCACTGCAGGCTTCCCTCGTCAACTCAATTTAAACTCTGGCTTCAGGGAGACGAGCGTGTGAGCATATACGCAGGCGCCACTTCTCATTCATATTCCGTGAATGGGAGAAGAACGCATCACTTATCCACATATACTGATTACTGACGTGCGCCCAGGAGCTAGTCTAGGCCCGGAGCGTAATATATTGTGCACCATATAGGGCAGTATTATAGCAATATATTAACTATAAGGCTGCTTTCACACAGCTGAGAAAATCGCGCAAGATATGTGCATTGCGAGACTCACAAATCTCACACCATCTTCCTGGCCGTGTGAAGGCGACCGTAAAGTAGATGGGGTAATAAAAATGAGAAATTTGCGGGAAAATGTCCTATCTTTGGGTGTTCTCTTAGACTAGGAGCAGTATTATATCAGTTATATTCTTGTACATAGGGGGCAGTATTATAGTAGTTATATTCTTGTACATAGGAGCAGTATTATAGTAGTTATATTCTTGTACATAGGGGGCAGTATTATAGTAGTTATATTCTTGTACATAGGGGGCAGTATTATAGTAGTTATATTCTTGTACATAGGGAGCAGTATTATAGTAGTTATATTCTTGTACATAGGGGCAGTATTATTATAGTTATATTCTTGTACATACGAGCAGTATTATAGTAGTTATATTCTTGTACATAGGGGGCAGTATTATAGTAGTTATATTCTTGTACATAGGGGGCAGTATTATAGTAGTTATATTCTTGTACATAGGGGGCAGTATTATAGTAGTTATATTCTTGTACATAGGGGGCAGTATTATAGTAGTTATATTCTTGTACATAGGGGGCAGTATTATAGTAGTTATATTCTTGTACATAGGGGGCAGTATTATAGTAGTTATATTCTTGTACATAGGAGCAGTATTATAGTAGTTATATTCTTGTACATAGAGGGCAGTATTATAGTAGTTATATTCTTGTACATAGAGGGCAGTATTATAGTAGTTATATTCTTGTATATAGGGGGCAGTATTATAGTAGTTATATTCTTGTACATAGGGGGCAGTATTGTAGTAGTTATATTCTTGTACATAGGAGCAGTATTATAGTAGTTATATTCTTGTACATAGGGGCAGTATTATAGTAGTTATATTCTTGTACATGGGGGAAGTATTATAGTAGTTATATTCTAGTACATAGGAGGCAGTATTATATTAGTTAAATTCTTGTACATGGGGAGCAGTATTATAGTAGTTATATTCTTGTACATAGGGGGCTGTATTATAGTAGTTATATTCTTGTACATTGGAGCAGTATTATAGTAGTTATATTCTTGTACATAGGGGGCAATATTATAGTAGTTATATTCTTGTACATAGGGGGCAGTATTATAGTAGTTATATTCTTGTACGTAGGGGCAGTATTATAGTAGTTATATTCTTGTACATGGGGGCAGTATTATAGTAGTTATATTCTTGTACATAGGACAGTATTATAGTAGTTATATTCTTGTACATAGGGGGCAGTATTATAGTAGTTATATTCTTGTACATAGGGGGCAATATTATAGTAGTTATATTCTTGTACATAGGGGGCAGTATTATAGTAGTTATATTCTTGTACATAGGACAGTATTATAGTAGTTATATTCTTGTACATAGGGGGCAGTATTATAGTAGTTATATTCTTGTACATAGGGGGCAATATTATAGTAGTTATATTCTTGTACATAGGACAGTATTATAGTAGTTATATTCTTGTACATAGGGGGCAGTATTATAGTAGTTATATTCTTGTACATAGGAGGCAGTATTATAATAGTTATATTCTTGTACATAGAGGGCAGTATTATAGCAGTTATATTCTTATACATAGGAGGCAGTATTGTAGTAGTTATATTCTTGTACATAGAGGGCAGTATTGTAGTAGTTATATTCTTGTACATAGAGGGCAGTATTATAGTAGTCATATTCTTGTACATAGGAGGTAGTATTATAGTAGTTATATTCTTGTACATAGGGGGCAGTATTATAGTAGTTATATTCTTGTACATAGGGAGCAGTATTATAGTAGTTATATTCTTGTACATGGGAGCAGTATTATAGTAGTTATATTCTTGTACATAGGGGCAGTATTATAGTAGTTATATTCTTGTACATAGGGGCAGTATTATAGTAGTTATATTCTTGTACATAGGAGCAGTATTATAGTAGTTATATTCTTATACATAGGAGGCAGTATTATAGTAGTTATATTCTTGTACATAGGGGGCAGTATTATAGTAGTTATACTCTTGTACATAGGGGACAGTATTATAGTAGTTATATTCTTGTACATAGGGGGCAGTATTATAGTAGTTATATTCTTGTACATAGGGGGCAGTATTATAGTAGTTATATTCTTGTACAGAGGAGGCAGTATTATAAGTTCTTAGAAATATATGACTTTACCCCTCCAGTTTTAGGCCTGCTATCAGGTTGATGTTAGCATGGCCTACATATAGAAAGACTCCTTACATTCTTCCACCAAATCTCTTCATTCATTAATTGTAAGATGTGAAATCAATTTTGCAGCTTGTTTGGGAGGAGATGGATTTATCATCGGGTAATCCTATTAATTAATTAGGTGTGTCTGGAACAGTTTTTTGTTGATTAGCAGATTTCCGTTAGCTGTATGAGGTCTCCTCAGATGTCACAGGACACCAATGGGATAAGATCTACCACCTCAAAAATATACGTGGAGCTTCCGTCATACCGTTTTGTGGCTACAAGTCCTATAAGAATTACCTTGAATCCTCAGTTATTTCCTATCATGGGCCTCCCAGTACTGAATAATATGACACCGATGGAGTAACTGGACCCCTGACAGCAGCTGTTTTTGGAGAAGGTCAGATGTCTGCAGAAATAAGTCCCATACAGTTGATCCTCCCCAATAAAGGGCCCAGAGACATCAGAAATGGGGCAAAAAGTTGATTTATCCCCAATTCAAGTGGCGCTTATGCTGGAGCACTGTATGGGCCGTTAAAACCCAAGAACATGTCTGTCAGGGGTGCCCCTACCATGAGGCGACCAGAGCCTGCTGCCTCAGGTGGCAGTCTACATGACCTTGGGAGGGGCAGCGGGTTGCCACAGGAGTTGGTAATTGTCTTTTACCGTTCAATGGCTGGGAGTCGCCTGGCTTTTCACTCATGCAGTACGCAGCTCCCCTCCAAGGGCTGCCACGGCTGAGTCTGTGACCCTGATCCCTCTCCAGCTACCCTTCTCTGGTGTCTATGTAGTTCCTCAGCATAGGCGGAGGTGTCAGGGGTCACAGACTAAGCGGCAGGAGGTGAGCTGCGGACTGGCTGAGTTGAATTGAATTGGGGATAAATCAACTTTTGGGTGGCTGCCCGGCCAAAGGTCCAGGGACACCATTACTACTTGTAACTACTACCACTGGGGCCACTAAGGGGCAGTACTGGAGCCACTATTACAACTGGGGCCACTAAGGGGGCCACTTGTTATTGGGGCACTACCAGTGCAGGGAGCACTATTACTGTGACTTTAGACAAGTCTCAGTGGTTCAAATATATGATGGATATTTTGTGTATTGGCATTTTTAATGCCTTAAAAATTAGTGATTTTTTTGTGGGGTGGGGGGGCACATTTTACATTTCACTTCTGGCAGCATATAGGCTTAAGGCAGAGGCGGGGCTATAAAGCTGTTGGAGCACCTACTTAAGGAGCCTTTCCCAGTGATATACTTGTGGAGGTCACAATTCGGGTCTCTGGCAGTATCTTTGGGGTCTGGCAGCATCGTTGGGGTATGGCAGCATCTTCGGGGTCCAGCAGCATTGTTGGGATCTGGCAGCCTCTTCAGGTTCTGGCAGCATCTTCAGGTTCTGGCAGCATCTTCGGGGTCTGGCAGCATCGTTAGGATCTGGTAGCATTGTTGGGGTCGGGCAGCATCTTCGGAGTCCGGCAGCGCCTTCAGGTTCAGGCAGCATCTTTGGGGTCCAGCAGCATCGTTGGGATCTGGTAGCATTGTTGGGGTCGGGCAGCATCTTCAGGTTCTGGCAGCATCTTCAGATTCTGGCAGCATCTTCGGGGTCTGGCAGCATCTTCGGGGTCTGGCAGCATCTACGGGGTCTGGCAGCATCGTTAGGATCTGGTAGCATTGTTGGGGTCGGGCAGCATCTTCAGAGTCCGGCAGCGCCTTCAGGTTCAGGCAGCATCTTTGGGGTCTGGCAGCATCTTCGGGGTCTGGCAGCATCGTTAGGATCTGGTAGCATTGTTGGGGGCGGGCAGCATCTTCAGAGTCTGGCAGCATCGTTGGGGCCTGGCAGCAACTTCTGGATCTGGCAGCTGGGACTAGGAAAGGAAATGCATTTGTGCAACCTGCACTCCTACTTAGGCCTCATTCACACGGGCATATTCAGGCTCTGTATTACACGCATAATATGGATAGGATAATCCCCGTTGATTTGCATTGGGTTATTTAGATCTGCGTTATACACATGGGTATTTTTCACATGTGAATATAATCTCAGCATGATCTATTTGGGTCTGCGTTACGGAACAGAATTGCCCATTAAAGATAATGGGATTAGGTAAATATGTGGCGGATACGTATGATACATATATATTCACTGCGTATGCATGCATGAAGGCAGGAGAAATCTACCGGGGCTTCTTGTTTTTGCACATGTGAAAAGCACAAGAAGGACCAATTGTGCATAAATACATGGAGTGAAAACACTGTGTATTCCATGGACCAGAACTGCATATGTCCGTGCGAATGACGAGCGTCCTAATGCGGTCAGTGCGCCAATTCACACATCCGTTTTTTCACATGGCCAGACGTTCTGCGTGAATACAATCGCAGCACGCCCTACTCTGGTCCAATCTGAGGCCAAGACTCTTTGATTCAAGGCAATGGGGACTCAAAAAAAAAACAAAAACGAACATCGCACAGACGCCATCCGTGCACGGTCCAGATTTCACGTTGCTATGAGATGCAGAATTGGGGCCTGTTTCAGTTTTTTTGGTTTTGTGGGCACAAAAAGGAGATAAGAAAACGAAGCATAAAATGCGTATACGGATGTCATGCGGAACCGCACATGGATAAAAAAAAGTCTCATTTTCATAGTCTCAACAGGTCTTTTACATGCCCTATCCAAAAGTGACGTTAGCGACTCAGCTCTGCTACATCTGCAGCTGTCAAAGCAGCATATGGTGTCACCCGCTCAGCTCTGCTACATCTGTAGCTGTCAGAGCAGCATACAGTGTCACCGGCTCAGCTCTGCTACATCTAGATGCCCAAATATCCCTTGGTATTACATACTCACCTCTGCTACACCCTAACAACACACTGCTGCATCTCCGAGCTGTGTTTGTCTGGCGTCTTCGGCGCCCTCTGCCATCGTCTGCGCACACGTATAATCCACAGCTGTCTTCCGCAGCCTTCACCCCCCTGCAGAGAATATCCAATTAACTGCACGCATCTTCTCCCGAACCCCGAGACGCCGCGCCGCCATCTCCTGCGAATTTGGGAGAACAATTTTGCTTCAATTTGGGCCTTGGAAATGGCCTGAAATTAGTATCCGTGAGAGGGGTGGGGGAGGGGCCGGCGCGCTTTTAGGGTTAATTTCCACTCCATTTCCTTCCATCTGCCGGCTAATAATTGGGAGTCATTTTCTACACTTCTGCGCTCCTCGCCGGCTCCACGTGCCGCGCTCATCACACCGGGAGGATGTCACAAGCAGGGGGCCTCAGACCCGTCCAGCGCGTTTACGACTCGCTCGGACTGCTTCATGTACAATCTGCCGATGTGCTCCACGCGTTTCGCTGCGTTATCATTTACATCATTATGGCAGAACCGGAGGGCGAACATCGAAAATGGATTTCTGCTGCGTTATATAAGGTAGTGAGATGTGCTGCGGGCAAGGAAATCGTCTATGCCTGCAAACTAATACACATCTGCAGAGCATCGCACTCTACATGGTCTACATAGCGATGTATCCTGCAGATTATTACACCACTAAGAGATCTGCAGAACATCACTCTATCTCCTGATACATAATGATGTATCCTGCAGATTGTTACACCACTGACCACTTAGAGGTCTGCAGAACATCGCTCATTTCTGTGTGCCGTCTATGAAACATCTATACAACGTGCGTAATTAAATGTTATTTCGGTCTCCGAAGTCGCGTTCCTCTACGGCGGTGAGGGGGTAAGTGCGGGCTGTCGGGGCGGACGTCTCGGCTCTTTCTGCTGGCACTGAGCGGTGAAGCAGAGGCGGCCAGTCAAGTGGCATAGGATGAGGGGAGGGGAGCGGACTGGTAATAAATACACTTTACATGAAGACGCACTATCAGATCAGATCAGCCTTGCTATTAATCAGCCCCGCGCCTCCCAGATGCAGGTTCACGAGGTCCCGCGTATTAACCGTCTATGGAGACAAAATGATGCCGTGCAAAATTAAAACCGACACACGTAGTTTCATTCGGAGATAAATCATTCCGCCATCTACAGGCGCTGCCGGGGTTATGTATAGCCAACCATTGCCATTGAACGATGAGGGCGACTGTCATCGGGTGGAAATGTAGCATAAAAATAGCTAATATCTGGTGCCATATAGTCAAAGAACTGCCACGGTGCCCCATGATAGAGATAACCCTACTGTGTCCTTAGGGGATAGCCAACATCTGATGCCATACAGTCAAAGAACTGCCACGGTGCCCCATGATAGAGATAACCCTACTGTGTGCATAGGGGATAGCCAACATCTGATCCCCTATAGTCAAAGAACTGCCACGGTGCCCCATGATAGAGATAACCCTACTGTGTGCATAGGGGATAGCCAACATCTGATGCCATATAGTCAAAGAACTGCCACGGTGCCCCATGATAGAGATAACCCTACTGTGTCCATAGGGGATAGCCAACATCTGATGCCATATAGTCACAGAACTGCCATGTTGTCCCATTATAGGGATAACCCTACAGTGTCCATAGGGGATAGCCAACATCTGATGCCATATAGTCACAGAACTGCCACGGTGCACCATGATAGAGATAACCATACTGTGTGCATAGGGGATAGCCAACATCTGATGCCATATAGTCAAAGAACTGCCACGGTGCCCCATGATAGAGATAACCCTACTATGTCCATAGGGGATAGCCAACATCTGATCCCCTATAGTCAAAGAACTGCCACGGTGCCCCATGATAGAGATAACCGTACTGTGTGCATAGGGGATAGCCAACATCTGATGCCATGTAGTCACAGAACTTCAACGGTGTCCCATGGCAGAGATAACCCTACTGTGGCCATAAGGGATAGCCCAAGATCTGATGCCATATAGTCACAGAACTGCGACGGTGCCCCATGATAGAGATAACCCTACTCTGTCAATAGGGGATAGCCAACATCTGATCCCCTATAGTCAAAGAACTGCCACGGTGCCCCATGATAGAGATAACCGTACTGTGTGCATAGGGGATAGCCAACATCTGATGCCATATAGTCACAGAACTGCCACGGTGCCCCATGATAGAGATAAGCCTACTGTGTCCTTAGGGGATAGCCACATCTGATGCCATATAGTCACAGAACTGCCACGGTGCCCCATGATAGAGATAACCCTACTATGTCCATAAGGGATAGCCAACATCTGATGCCATAGAAGTCACAGAACTGCTACAGTACTCCATGATAGAGATAACCCTACTGTGTCCATAAGGGATAGCCACATCTGATGCCATATAGTCACAGAGCTGCCACTGTGCCCCATAATAGAGTTAACCCTCTTATGTCCATAAGGGATAGCCAACGTCTAATTCCAGATAGTCACAGAACTGCCACGGTGCACCATGATAGAGATAACTCTACTGTGTACATGGAGAATAGCCAACATCTGATGCCATATAGTCACAGAGCTGCCACGGTGTCCCATAATAGAGATAACCCTACTGTGTCCATAAGGGATAGCCAACATCTGATGCCATATAGTCACAGAACTGCCTCGGTACCCCATGATAGAGATAACCCTACTGTGTCCATAAGGGATAGCCACATCTGATGCCATATAGTCACAGAGCTGCCACGGTGTCCCATAATAGAGATAACCCTACTGTGTTCATAAGGGATAGCCACATCTGATGCCATGTAGTCACAGAACTTCAACGGTGTCCCATGACAGAGATAACCCTACTGTGGCCATAAGGGATAGCCCAAGATCTGATGCCACATAGTCACAGAGCTGCCACGGTGCCCCATGATAGAGATAACCCTACTGTGTCCATAGGGGATAGCCAACATCTGATTCCAGATAGTCACAGAACTGCCACGGTGCACCATGATAGAGATAACTCTACTGTGTACATAGAGGATAGCCAACATCTGATGCCATATAGTCACAGAGCTGCCACGGTGCCCCATGATAGAGATAACCCTACTGTCTCCATAAGGAATAGCCAATATCTGATGCCATGTAGTCACAGAACTTCCACGGTGTCCCATGATAAAGATAACCCTACTGTGTCCATTAGGGATAGCCACATCTGATGCCATGTAGTCACAGAACTGCCACGGTGCCCCATGATAGAGATAACCCTACTGTGTCCATAAGGGATAGCCAACATCTGATGCCATATAGTCACAGTGCTTGCATAAGCATCAGCAGTTGTCCTTGTATGCACAGACTTCCAGGGTCCAGTTTGGTTCCGTTCGGTATAGTACCGTCCTGATTACTAAACCTTTGAGATTTTTTAGCAACACCACCATGGTAAGGTGGGATCAAGAGGAATCCCACCATGTGTAGTAAAACAATATGTCCTCATCTGCTTCACTTTACTGCTTCACAGTACTTGTATTGTGTTCCAGTTGCAGAGTCTCTTGGACCATGATGACTATCCCCTAATCCCAGGACTCCACCCTCTCATTTCTGCTACTTTCCGAAGAGGATAAGAATGTCCCACCTGCTTCTTGGTTTGGTTCTTCTCCTTGTTAGATGTCTACTGTCCTCTTCACTCGTATTCCCGAAAGACCTGAGTCCTCTTAGAAGCATCGATACTGGAAGTAAGTACCACATTCATGGAAAAGTCTACAATCCATGTACAATACTGACCTTGCCCTGATGACTGTAGACAACCTTATAATATTCTTCTAGGTTCTTGAACGTGGTCTACTGGCCCTTAGATCCATTGGGGGTGATTGAGGAACGTACCTTTCATTTAATGACTATATTTCCTTCCTCATCCTGAAGGTACAAAGGGTTACCCATGGTTCAGAGGGTTGACCACTGATCCTGACTCTACCCATCTTGGTCTGGACTTTCAGAAGATGCTCAAGCTCAACCAGACATTGTTTGTCGCTGCAAGGTGAGTGCTGACCTGCAATGCCTCCTAACTTGACAAATTTAGTGTACAGGAGTCTAGGAAAGGGAAGTCCAATCCTTGGTGGCATTCTAATGACAACCATATTGGTATTCAAGAGTCTTTCCATGAAACAGGACTCATAGTAATTTTCTTTATTAACCCGTTAATGACATGATCTGTTTTGGTCCTGAGGGTGCAACGTTTTTTTGGGGATTTTCATCTGCAACCTCCCTCTGTGAACAGCGGGGATTGGTGTTCTCATCAATCCCCGCTGTTGCATTTGGAGGCCAGCCGTCAGTCAGCTGTGCCATCCATAGGATGTAAGTGTATGCCCATACGCGAGAACACCTTTCCACCCAGGGCATACATTTACGTCCTGGGGTGGGAAGGGGTTTTCCAACATTTATAAAAACTTGCCCCCCCCCCCAAAAAAAAAAAAACAGCCTCTGCCCACCCTCTTCATGTTGTTTTCGATCCAACAGCATCAGCCTTATCCCTTGTGATCCAGAAAGCAATGACTTTCATGGCTCACATGGCCAGTATAGCCAACAGCAGTCTCACCATGTGACCACATGTGAACTCTGAGGCTAATTTTCATACAGAAGCCATTTTTAACACAGAATTCATTCATTTCCATAACTGAGCGAGTCATCAGCCTCGCAGACGAGGAAAATATGTATAATTTCCTGCCTGAGGAGATAATGACGGAATATACCTCAAAATAAACTATAGTCTTCATACTCCAAAAATAGATCATTTTCTCTATAGGAATATCCAGCTATCTCTAACCTACAGAGGGCAAAATCAAAATCAGAGGGGGGGGGGAGCTGTTTCCTTTTTTGAAATGATGGTTTATTCTAACACAAAATGGCGTCCATCACTGGTTCTGTGGACTAATAACTGAGTGGCCTCGTTGCCCATAGCAATCAATGCAGATGTGATGGAGCCTAATTTATCATAATATGTGACCCTCTGTTATTTTAGGGACCACGTGTATGCAATCGATCTTCGGAAAGCCAAAGACTCCATTACACCAGACAAGGTAAGATCTGTGGATTGCGGCCTTGCCTTTCTGCCCCTCTATGTGTCACACACCCCGCCCTGCAGAGAGATGTCAGTAGATAGCATCTTTGTGGGGCTCTGAGGTTAAAATCCAATAGTGGGTCCCTTTAAATAGTACATTTCTTCTTCTTTGTCTTTCAGTATATAACATGGAAGACGAAGGACATGGATAACTGTGCTATGAGGGGCAAACCGGTAAGTGATATTTATCATGGCATAGAAGTTACCTATGGACCTCCATAGCTAAACTATGTAGACAGAAGTATTGTGACGCACGTAGAAGGTGATGAAATCAAATTTTATTCATTTTTCTCCATATGGCGTTGGGCTTCCTTTGGCCTCAATGACTGCAGTAACCCTCCTTGGCCACTTTACACTGAATTCCCATAGATGTGCGGTTGGATTTGCCTTCATTCCTGGAGGAGAGTTTCAGATAGTGATGCGGGGGATGATGGATATGTTGGGCGCACAAATACGGCATTCTAGATCATCCCAAAGATGCTAGATGGGATTCAGAGTCTGGAGGCCAATGAAGTTTGCAGATGTTCTGCTCCTCCACCAAGCTTTCCGTATGACATAGTTCTCGGTCATGTTTGTAGAAAACTATTGCCACAAGGTAGGTGATGCCACATTGTTCAGAATGTCTATGTACCCATTGGTATTGAGGGTGGACTTCACTATAACCAATGGCCTTCGTCCTTCCCAGCAGAAACTCTGTCACACCATAGCAGAACCTCCTCCAAACTTCACTGTTGGGACAAAGCAGTTGCGTAGAAACCACTTTCTGCGCACCGCAACACCCAAGTGCGGCCATCTGATCAGAAGATGGTGTCTCGTGATTCATCTGTCCACAACACTTGCTTCCACTCACTTACAGTCCATCGCTTCAAGCTCCATCGCAGGCACCGCTGTGCATTAACTTCCGTGATGTTGTGTGCAGCCGCTCATCCATGGTAACCGTTCACATGCCGTTCCCTATGGATGATTCTGGTACTAATGCATGTCCCAATGACCTGTGAGACCTCCTCAGCGAGGGCAGACGATGTGTGTGAAGTCTTCACAGCTCGTACAAGGCTTCATTGTCCACATTCTGTCAGCCTACGAGATCTCCCTGAACGTGGCGGCACCGCACACACTGGATGGCCTTCATCTCCCAATAACATGGCCAACAGTGGACTATGGAAGGTCTAAAAGCTGCGATGTCTTGTACTGATTGGTTGGTGACATCCCACCACCAGACCCCGTTGTCAGCTCTACACCTGGTGGCATCTGATGGTTCCTGTACTGGGATACCCTGTGCAATCTTCTCCTTTATACCTAATGCTCACACATCACCTGACAGCACAAGATTGGTGGGGGGGGGGGGGGGGGGGGCATACGTCCGTCAACATAGTATATATCGTGACATCCCATTATTAGCCCCCACTACCCAGATTCCTTATAGCGATGATGCAATTTGACAACCGTTTGCAATAATCTGCATTAAGATGAGATGTTCTAACACAATGGCCGCAGGAGGGTAGCGCGGGCGATCCACCTGGTGGGGTGTATCAACATGCAGCAATTCGTCCTCGCCTCTAATGAACGTGGACCGTTTCCATCTCCAGACGACAGAAGGGCAAATTAGGAACGTACCAAACACAATAGGTTGCGGCAAACAATTTTTTATTTATGCTTTTTACGAGCTTCGAAAATGAGCCGAAGAACTCCCAGGCACAATTCCCGATCCCGCTGCCGACTCAAGGCCTTTGTTACTTGTCTGCTAAATGAAAATTTCCCTAAATGAGAAAGCTCCAACTGCTGGCCCAGGGAAAATAACATTATCCCCGGCACTAATTAGAATTCGCCTTTAATTAAGAAGAGCATGCTGCTGAGGCTGAGCAGCAGATGACCCCGCTCCCCCGTACACTCAGCGGCTCTGTGATGTTGCACAGCGGCAGGTTTTCTCTTGCTGAGCTAAGCACCGATGTCTGCACGCTTCTCTTTGTCAATGTCTCACACTCCAGCGCCTTCCACGCTGGCGCGATGCTCTCTCTACCACAAACGCCTTGATTAGATTTTTGATCTCAAGCAAAATGGCTCACCTGAAAGTTTCCCCCTCCGGGAAGCTAGTGGAGAGGCTTACCAAAGAAGTCGATGGAAGATGATGAGAGGACAAGAGCATCCAGGCAGATTGGATGAAGATGTCTAGAAGGGGCTTGGGACAACAGATTCCCAGAATTATTCATTTTTCATCCATTTGATGAAAGATTCTGCAAAATGATACTGGAGAAGAACTTGGCTCTGTTTTCAGTAAGTTCCTCTGTCTAATTTCTCTTAATAGTAAGGTCCGTGCGAGTCCACTGTTACTAAAGCCTTTCCCAACCTAGCAGTAAGTTCAGTGCCAGTCTGCGGTAACTAAAGCCTTTCCTCAACTATTAGTGAGGACAATGCCAGTCTACTGTTAATGAAGCTTTTCCCAATCTACTAGTAAGGTCAATGCCAGTCTGTTGGTCCTAAAGCCTTTCCCAACCTAGCAGTAAGTTCAGTGCCAGTCTGCGGTTACTAAAGCCTTTCCTCAACTATTAGTGAGGACAATGCCAGTCTACTGTTAATGAACCTTTTCCCAATCTACTAGTAAGGTCAATGCCAGTCTGTTGGTCCTAAAGCCTTTCCCAACCAAGCAGTAAGGCCACTGCCAGTCTATTGTCACTAAAGCCTATCCCAATTTAGCAGCATGATCCATGCCAGTTTACTGTTACTCAAGCCTTTTCCAACCCAGCAGTAAGGTCAATGTCAGTCTACGGTTACTAAAGCCTTTATCAACCCATTAGCAAGGTCATTGCCAGTCTGTTGCTACTAAAGCCTCTCCCAACCTAGCAATCTTATCCATGCCAGTCTACTGTTACTATAGCCCCTCACAGCCTGCTAGTAGGATCAATGCAAGTTTATTGTTACCATCCTTTGGCCCATAGACCCGCTGCAATTGGTGTAGATTCCACCTGGTGATGAAATTCCTCTGCACGAATATTGGCCCCTGCGGACAGGAAGCTTCTTGTAGAATGCTGCAGATTATATGGGAGATGCTGTCATGTTCTGACAAGCTGACAATAAGGGGTCAGTGATTCATACTGCTTGTGCCAAATTCTGACCTCCCCTAAGCACGGTGCAATAGAAATCTGGAACCAGTTGACCAGGTGATGTTTTTCCGCTGCTCAGTGATACAAGTTTAGTGCACTTTTTCATGCTGGAGTATCATCCATCTAATGTGGATTCACACTGATCCATGGAAAAACTTCCCATGTGATTTTATGCCGCACTCCAGGGTCACTGGGAGAATTACCAGCTCCAATTATGAGAGAACTGGGGAATTTAATAAAGGGGCCATTCAGTGGATGTGCAACATGGAGATAATAATATAACTCTGACCCCCAAGAAATTAAAAAAGCCCCCACTGCATATGTCTATACATGGAAAACAAGACCGTTAGTCAGACGGGCGTTTTTAGCCGCGATTTGCGCATGCGTCCGGCAATTTTATAAAACCATTGCTTTGCAATGGTATCGGACACATGAGCGCTTTTTATGCGCTCGTCCGATAAATTATAGAACAGAAATCGCAGATCGTACTTATGTGCGATCTGCGATTCCTGTTCTCTTCTCTATATGCGCTCAATGGGGCCGGCGGCAGCAGCAGCGCCGACCCCATTGAGAACATATAGAAGACAAATCATTCTCCTCTGCCGCAGCTGTAACAGCTGTGGCAGAGAAGAACGATGTTTGCCCATTGAATTCAATGGAGCCAGCAATACAGCCGCTCCATTGAAAGCAATGGGCTGCCGGCGTGCGTGGGGTGAATTGTCGGGAAGGGGTTAAATATATAAGCCCTTCCCTGCAATTCATCCTAAAATGTGTTAAAATAAAAAAAAATTGTATACTCACCTTTCCGCTGCAGCCGGAGTCCAGCCGCGGCCGCTGTCAGTTCTCCTGAACTGCTTCTCGGCACTATTCAGCCGGCGGGGCTTTAAAATCCCCGCCTGCTGAATGATCTGCCTCTGATTGGTCACAGCCCTGACCAATCAGAGGCAGGTTTCACTCACACACCCATTCATGAATTCATGAATGGGTGAGTGACTGCTGCCTCTCAGCGCTGAGCCAATCAGGGGCAGGTCTGACTCACATCCATTCATGAATTCATGAATGGGTGTGAGTGAGACATGCGTCTGATTGGCTCAGCGCTGAGCCAATCAGGGGGCAGGTCTGACTCACACCCCCTTCACACCCACTGCAGGCCGGCCGCGCGGAGCTCCGGCTGCCGGGAGAAGGTGAGTACATGTATATTTTTTATTTTTACACATTTTAGGATGAATTGCAGGGAAGGGCTTATATATTTAAGCCCTTCCCGACAATTCAACCCGGGCTCGCCCGCAGCGCATTGCTTTAAATGGAGCCGGCTCTATTGCCGTCTCCATTGAATGCAATGCGCTGGACAGCTCCGGCCCGTTTCTAATGAAACGCGGCTAGGAGCAGATTTTTGGGCGATTTGCGGGCGACTTGCGCGCACCGGTCACGCGATTTGCGGATGCGCATCCGTCATGCGATCCGCAAATCGCGCGAAAAAACGCCCGTCTGACTAAGGCCTGAAGCTGTATTCACTCCATGTATTTCCTGCAGCAATTTTCTGAACTGCTCTGTGTCCAGACATGGAGTGAAGCAGCTCTCTCTGCCTCTCTCCCAGAACAACAGTAACACCAGTCTAAATGTTTTTGTCACAATAGTGTTTTCATCCCCGTGTCCTGAGGTGAAAACTATAAGCTATATTTTTCTTTAACCTTTAAATATGAAGTAAACTTTTCTTGTTTTTGGTTTATTTATGTTTTTGCAGCTGTGAAATCATTTTTTATGAGCAGTGCGTTAAACATTAATGGCATTACTCTTTTTTTTATATTTGCTCTACATGAAAGGCTTCTGAGAATAGGTATCCAGAATGCATAATGGCACATACATAACATTGAGCAGTACCCCCTTGCCGCTGCACTCCAGACCCCATTTCATTTGGCTTTTTTTCACAACAACAAAGCTTTATTATTCCTCACAACTCCACAGGGCAGCACTTTTCACAGAACCGTATATCATTACAACGTTAAAAGTGCAGGGCCCCAGCTAAGTGGACAGCAGTCAAGCTGTGACTCTTTGGACACCAAGGCGAATAGCATAAAAAGTGGATTTTTGCTGCAGGGCTCTTGGAGAAGCCATTTTAGTCAAGGCTGAATTGCCGGTGAAGGTGTTACAGGCGGCAAACATTTACACAAAGGCAACAGAGCAATAGAGACAACCGTTCAATGGCAGGCGTGGATTTAATGGAGTATCTGTTTGACTGCCCAGATTGCGGATGAATGGGTTTATTATAGAAAAGCACAGCCCAGAATAATTCACTACAATCTCCTTTAGATAACAGACGGTTGATATGACCTGCTGGTTGCAAACTCCGGGTCTACATAGGACAAAGAAAAAAATGGATGAAATCAGAAGATATGCAGGAATAAACTGCAGCTGCGGCTTGTCCGGGAACAGGAGACTGGTGGAATAACAATGGAAAGCCGTCCATAGACATAATAATTCTTATGATCACAGGGTACGGAGGCTTATGCCGATCTTTTACAGCTCATGTGTACAAGGCCATGACTAGAGATGAGCAAACTTTTCAGAACTTTGGTTTAGCCAGTTTTCCAAATTTGGGCAAAAAGTGTGGTCCAAATTAGTTTAAACCGAACCTGAACTTCACCAATAACTCTAAAACTGTCCAAGAGCCATAAAAGCCCTAAAGAAGAAGTAAAAAGGAGTAGGAAGAAGAAGAAGGAAGAAAGAGAAGTAAGAATAGGAGGACTTCCTCTACTGCCTTCATCTTTCTTTTTCCTCCTTTTCTTTTTTCCTCTCCCTCCTTTTCTTTTTTTCTTCTTCTTCCTTTTCTTCCTTCTTCTTCTTACTTTTCTTCTTCCTTTTCCTTTTCTTCTTCATCTTCTTCCTTCTTCTTTGTCTTTTTCTTTACTTATTCCTCCTTTTCTTCTTTATTCTTCCTCTTTTTTCTTCCTCCTTTTCTTTTCTTTTTTCTTCTTCCTTCTTTACTTCTTTTTTTCTTCTTTTTCCTTCCTCCTTCTTCCTCCTTCTTCCTTCTTCCTCCTTCTTCCTCCTTCTTCCTTCTTCTTCCTCCTTCTTCCTTCTTCTTCCTCCTTCTTCCTCCTTATTCCTCCATCTTCCTCCTTATTCCTTCTTTCTTCCTCCTTTTCTTTTTTCTCTTCCTCCTTTTCTTTTTCCTTCTTTCTCCTTTTCTTTTTTCTTCTTCCTCCTTTTCTTTTTTCTTCTTCCTCCTTTTCTTCTTTCTTCTTCCTCTTTTTCTTCTTTCTTCTTCCTCCTTTTATTCTTTCTCCTTCCCCCTTTTCATCTTTCTCCTCCCTCCTTTTCATCTTTCTCCTTCCTCCTTTTCATCTTCCTCCTCTTCTTGTTCATTTTCTTCTTCTTCCTTCTTCCTCCTTCTTCTTCCTTCTCCTTCCTCCTTCTTCCTCCTTCTTCCTTCTTCTTCTTCCTCCTTCTTTCTCCCTCTTCTTCCTGCTTCTTCTTCCTTCTTCCTCCTTTCTTTTTTCTTCTTCCTCCTTTTCTTTTCTTCTTCCTCCTTTTCTTTTCTTCTTCCTCCTTTTCTTTTTTCTTCTTCCTCCTTTTCTTTTTTCTTCTTCCTCCTTTTCTTTTTTCTCTTCCTCCTTTTCGTTTTTCTTCTTCATCCTTTTCTTTTCTCTTCTTGCTCTTTTTCTTTTCTTTTTCCTTCTTCCTCTTTTTTTTCTTTCTTCTTCCTCCTTTTCATCTTTCTCCTTCCTCCTTTTTATCTTCCTCCTCTTCTTGTTCATCATTTTCTTCTTCTTCCATCTTCTTCTTCTTACTTTTTTTCTTCCACCAAGACAAAGCTCCTGAGGTTTGGGTTCACGTTGAGCCGAACCTGTAGCAAAGTTCGACCTGAAATAGGGTTCAGCTGTTTCGGTTGTTTTGACACTAGCAGTGATTATGGCTTCTGCTGTCTGTTCCTGTGCTTTCAGTTTTAGATCTCATCAGCACAAGTGATGAATTATAACTCCTGCTGTGACATAGCCCGTGGATCCTGGCTTTTACCACACCAGTTTAGCTCTCATCAGGATTAGGCATAGGTTATGGCCTCTGCTCTTTATTTAGTGTCCAAGTCTTTCTTATGTCTCCTGCAGGATTTCTGCCGATATCAAGCGATTACTATGACCCATGTTAGACATTCTAGAGCGCCCCAGTAAAAGGCAATGATTCTGGTTGGCCCTCTAGTTGTTCCGTACCACACTGTTTAGAAATGCAGCGTTTTTTTAAAAAGCCACCATAAACAAACAGCCGTGTGATTAGCCCTATAGATTTACATTAGCTCTGTATTACAGTCCCCTAAATACGGACCTCATAGTAAGCAAAACACACTCTTCTAAAAGCATTCTAAGGGCTTTTTCGGATGATCGCATGTGCAGATACGCTCGTGCAAAATTAAGAAGCAGAAAGATAGGTCCTCCAAGGCCTATTTTTTCTTGCGCGTAGGAATATTGCTTAAGAAACAAGCTTGTGAAAAGAAAATCATTAAAATTAAAGGCTTACCCTCTAAATGCTGCTGTCAATTCTGGCAACGGCATTTAAATGCCCTGATTGTTGTTTGGGGGTGCCGTTTAGTTGCTATGGCAGCTGGGGGCCTTTTTCACAGCCCCCAGGGGTGACATGAATGATTGCCTATGAAGGTGTGCCTGTGGCACATCTTAATAGACTGCCTGCCAAAATGAGCGATCAAACGAGTCCAAGTTCAAGTCCCCTATTGGGACTAAAAAAAAAAAATTAAAAATAAGTTTAAAAACAACTTTTTAATTATTAGGAAAAAATAAAGGAAGTAGAAAGTTTAAAAAAATATGAATAATAAAAAATAAAAGCATATTTGGTATCGCTGTGTCCATAAAAGTTCTATCTAATAAAAAAGTTATGGCAGCAGAAATTAAAGGGGAGACATGTTCTTAAGGGGTGAATGCATGTTACTACGGGGGGCCACATGCAAAAACCAACCAGGAAGTACAGTTTTTTTTTTATGTGTGTAAAAAGCTGATATAAGATGGATGTTAATCGCACATGAAAACCGCAAAAACACATAAACACATGAAAATGACACAGAAAATGGTCACTGAGCTGAATCGCACTCGCCGGCGTGACTACACAGTCGGACAGGGATTACTGTGTGGCCCGCACTCAGTGTCCTGCGAGGACTTGTGAGAACTCATCACTATTATATATATATATATATATATTTACCAGTTATGTCAGCCATTGGAGTAAATATTATTTTTTTGGGTGGGGGGGTTATCAGCGATCAGCCCTGTCAGGATGTGATTGGCTCCCATCGATCGTTGGAGCTCTTCATTCGTTTTCATTATTTATCGGGTTGCTTGAACTTGATAGGATTTATCGATCTTTTTTGCCTCAAGGTGCTCAACAAGGATAAATCAAAATTATTGGTGGCGGGGCGATGCGATAGAAATACTGACAGATTAGGCCGCCGAATCCCTTCAACATGTCTTTGAAAAAAAGTTTGTTGCGCCAACCTAGTTCACAGTGGCAAAACTTTTCTATGCAATCACTCTGCTTTCTCAGAATTTCGAATGTCAAATAAGCGTAAGGACTTATGTACATGGGCAATTTTATCATGCAAGTTCTTTGTGTTGCGAGCCGCACAGATAACCCTGCGAGGTAGAGAAATCGCAGAATATTCTATTTTTTGGCCCGGTATCGCTCAACATTTGATATGGGAGTGGGCTTAAACAGATGGGCGGGTTTTTGAAAATCATGGCGGCAAAACGGGCCTAAACAAAACAATTGAGTTAAATGGTTTTGTTTTTACTATCAGGACTCTCGCGCGTTAATACTAGACTTGCCTTATCTCTCTCGCACGTACTTTTTCTAGGGCAGAATCTATCTTCACACTTTTTTCAAACTCGTGCGCAATAGTGCTGAATTTGAATAATCAAAAATGAAACCCAGTTCATGCGCTAATACGCTTGCGCCAAAAATTCTCACCGCACTCGCATGCCGATGTGATTTTTATTTTTCCCAAATCAAAAAACGCTTCATATGCAGGAAATCGAAGGCGACCAATCAGAGGCAGCTCTCAGCTATTGAATGACAGCTGAGAGCTGCCTCTGATTGATCCCTGCGCTCAGCCAATCAGAGGCAGCACTCACTCACCCATTCATGAATTCATGAATGGGTGAGTGAGAGCTGCCTCTGATTGGTGAGGGCTGTGACCAATCAGAGGCACCTCATTCAGCAGGCGGGGATTTTAAATCCCGGGCTGCTGAATACTACACAGAGCAGTTCGGGAGAACTGCCGGCCGGCCGCGGCTGAACTCTGGCTGCTGGGAAAAGGTGAGTATACATTTTATTTTTATTTTTACACATTTTAGGATGATTTTCAGGGAAGGGCTTATATTTTTAAGCCCTTCACGAAAATTCATCCCGCGCTCGCCGGCAGCCCATTGCTTTCAATGGAGCCGGCTGTATTGCCGGCTCCATTGAATTCAATGGGCGAACATCGTTCTCCTCTGCCACAGCTGTGGCAGAGGATAGCGGGCAGTGTGGGGCGGTGTCACTGAAAACACTGCTAGGTGCAGCTTTTTCAGCGAATCGTCGGCCCCCGGTCATGCGATTTGCGGATGCGCATCCGTTATGCGATCCGCAAATCGCGGGAAAAAACGCCCGTGTGACCGAGGCCTTAGACCAGCTACACACAGGAGTAAAAATCGCACAAGATCTGTGCGTTGCGAGACGCGCAATAATGAACCCTGTTCCTTTGAATAAGGTCATACACATGAGCGATGCTTTCTCGCATGACACCGCAATACGATGCAGGAAACAAATTGTGGCGTGTCCTATCTGGCTGTGTGATCTCGCATGGCCAGCCCCACTGAAAGCAGTGGAAGAACTCCGCGATCCTCTGCCACTGCTGAGCATCATTTCGAGAAACGTCGACTGATATCGCGCTTGTAAAACTGCGTGTTGTGATTCGCGAGAAAATCGCATGTATTTTCAATAGGAATATTTGTACATCGCATCGCACTCACATAAGACATCACTTGTTCGCACGACTGCGATGCGATGTTTTTTCTCACCCATGGGAGGATTTCTGCAGACTCAGCGAAAAATAGAACATGCTGCGAATTCTGTATCTCGCAGCATCGCTCATTGGAAACAGTTGCGTCAACTTCAGTGCAAGCGCAACACACAAAACGCACTGGTGTGAGCGAAACCTAAGACCGAGGGGAGAAAAAGAGCCGCATCTCCTATTTATGTCAGTTTTGCTAATAAAAACGCCCTTTACTTTCTATGCGAGTTGTAAAAAAAAAAAATCTCGTAGCGCTCGCACGATGACGCGATTTTTATGCGAGTGCGATGCAATTTTTTTATTTTTACTACTGAAACAACATGTAAATTTCACATGTGCGAGAAGCGATGCGTTTTTCTCCTTAACCACACCGCACTCACATGTCTTGTTTACTTTGGAAGGTAGCGTCAGGGAAGCGGCGCCGATCACTGACGCGCTATCAATCACGTAAAACGTTCTCAGGCGAAAGCTTTCAAGCCTTCAGGAGTGATGGAAGGCCCCCCGTGAGCGCCGCCGCCTGGAAGCAGCCTTATTATGTGGAGTGAATGGCTTCATGTGGGCTCCCACATTCTTCACCTACGCCAAACACCTTCTATCGCCAATACGGCGCAAAAGGACGACTGTTTTTTGTTTTTTTTTTCGTGCATATTCCAGGAAATAAGGATTGAAATGCGTAGATAATTGAGATTGGAGCCCTCGCTGAACCGCCATTGTTTTGTCACATCCTTGATACGATCTGGACACGAGTCTCGGTTGCTGAGTAACGATGCGTCTTAAGATAAAAGCAAGATTTCCCATTCAGCCTTTTCATAGACCCGCGACATTCTTAAGGCTCTCGTTATCGGGAAAAAAATTACCTTCGGCAAATAAAGGGAAAAAAATATGGACTAAATTGAGCGCTGATGATGGCGGCGATTTCACAGATGTATTGATGACACATTACGCGCGGTATACAGGCGGTATCCACATTTACAGGCTGCAGCGGGAAGGCGCCGGCACTCCGTACAGTTCGTCACGGCCATGGTTTATCAGTAGGGTGATAGGCAATATGGCCACCGTTAATGGGCAAATAATGGGGAATACTAATGTGATATGAGGTGATATATCCGTGCGTTGCACGGCGCTATAGACGCTGGGATTGGTTATTGAATATTAGGCTTTCAGAGTTCTTTCCGTCTTCTACATAATAACAGATATTACTGCGCCATTTTTCAGCAGTCCCAAATCATTCCTTCGTCAAAACTGTGATTATGAGGCGCTGCCCTCTCAACACATCAACCTTCAGTGACATATCTTCTAGCTGAGACGTTCGTTAATGTCATTAGTGGCCACATACGTGGCACCAGCGGGCACTTCCGGCAAAGTCACTGACATGCCAACTGCTTTATTTTTCGTGGTATATCGCAGCGCCGCCCGAACTAATATACCATGTGTGAACGTTATTATGATGATGTTTCAGATTTTAGGAATAGGAATCCTGGAAAATCTGTGTTGCCCATAGCAACCAATCACAGTGCAGCTTTCATTTTACCTCAGCAGTATAAGAAATAGCAACCAATCACAGTACAGCTTTCATTTCTTATACTGCTGAGGTAAAATGAAAGCTGTGCCGTGATTGGTTGCTATTTCTTATACAGCTGAGGTAAAATGAAAGCTGCGCTGTGATTGGTTGCTATTTCTTATACAGCTGAGGTAAAATGAAAGCTGCGCTGTGTTTGGTTGCTATTTCTTATACAGCTGAGGTAAAATGAAAGCTGCACTGTAATTGGTTGCTATTTCTTATACAGCTGAGGTAAAATGAAAGCTGCGCTGTGATTGGTTGCTATTTCTTATACAGCTGAGGTAAAATGAAAGCTGTGCCGTGATTGGTTGCTATTTCTTATACAGCTGAGGTAAAATGAAAGCTGCACTGTGATTGGTTGTTATTTCTTATACAGCTGAGGTAAAATGAAAGTTGCGCTGTGATTGGTTGCTATATATTATACTGCTGAGGTTAAATGAAAGCTGTGCTGTGATTGGTTGCTATTGCCAACAAAAATTACAGGGAAAGTCGGTGAGTTTTTGATTTCCGACCCCACCAGTATTGGTCGCCCGATGCTGAAGAACGCTCATGCAGAATATCACTCAGATCGGAGCAGAACTGTGGATCCGACACAAACCAACAGATTTCGCGTTTTCTTTATGTGATTGTCACAAGGCACAGACATGGCGTGTGCACACGTGTGCCGGAGGGCCACATCAGGCTTTGCATATACGCCATAAGCTGAGCTGGGTGGGGCTGCTCTTCGGCTGCAGTAACAATGGCCGTTACTTCTGTCACAGGATGAATGCTACAACTACATCAAGGTGCTGGTCCCCAAGAACGACCAGACTCTCCTCGCCTGCGGCACCAACTCCTTCAACCCCACCTGCCGCAGCTACAAGGTAATTACTTACAAGGTGTCTCGGGGTAGAAAAGCCCTTTTTCTGCTCAGTGAATAAAAGTTTATTCTCTCTATCTCATTCCTGAGAATCATGGTCTAATAAATGCAGACCAAGCTGCTCTGATTGCCCCCATGCCAACACTTCCTGTCATGACCACTGCCGATGGGGGCAGTGTGTGGGTTCCAGCTATGCCCATTATTGTTTCTATTTCAACTGGTTTGGAGCGCACAGCACCCCCGGCTGGACCAACAGGGCAGTGACAGGAAGTGTTATCCTGTGGACTCACGGACAGGCCTTCATTCCATGATATCTCTGCACAGGAGCAAGACAGAGAAGAAAGGTTTGCAGACTTTTAATCTGCGGCAAAGGGGCTTCTATATAATGTTGTCCATATAGAACCCAATCTTATTCTATGGCCCCGCCAGTCAGGGCGGGAGTGGAGGTGTCCCTATAGTCATACTCATGATGCCTATTGGATGGTACTTATCACCAGCATTGCCAGAGGGGTCCATGACTATTCCACCGACCAGCAGGCCTGGAGGTCCATGTCTGGGGCTCCTCAATGGCCGCCCTCCATATTCTACTAAGGTGCGGGGTGCCCTTATTTCATGTGACACGTATGACCCACATATGTAATATTTCTCCAGATCAAGACCCTGGAGCAAGAAGGGGAGGAGTTCAATGGTCAAGCGCGTTGCCCATTTGATGCCAAGCAAGCCAATGTCGCCATCTTTGCAGGTAAAACCTTTTGCCTTAACTGTGTGATTGCCCCCTACAAAGCGCAGGGTGCATTATTTTGGGGAGCGGAGGTGAAGTTGGCACGCATGCGGCACGTTTCAAGGCTCTTTCTTCCTTGCGTACAACAGAAGCACAAAGACTGTTCTAAGCTATAAAGACGCAGTACGAATTAATGGGGATTAGTCCCAAGGAGAGCGGTAATCCTGGTAATCCCTCACTGCACAGCGCCTGCTAGTCAGATCAACACATACACCATGCAGCGATCAGTGTACAGCAAAATGGTATCTCCAGGCAGGGGGCGCTATCACTGGCGCTGCTGCTTATAAGGCTCCATACAGCCTTAAAGGGGAAAACACATTCTACTCTAGATATATAACCATGTAATGTAATCCCTCAACAGTACAACACCACACACGACATGCTGATACTTGGGGGACAGGATAATGACACGATGACACTTGGGGGACAGGATAATGACACGCTGATACTTGGGGGACAGGATAATGACACGCTGATACTTGGGGACAGGATAATGACACACTGATACTTGGGGGACAGGATAATGACAGGCTGATACTTGGGGGACAGGATAATGACACCCTGATACTTGGGGGACAGGATAATGACACCCTGATACTTGGGGGACAGGATAATGACACGCTGATACTTGGGGGACAGGATAATGACAGGCTGATACTTGGGGGACAGGATAATGACACACTGATACTTGAGGGACAGGATAATGACATGCTGATACTTGGGGGACAGGATAATGACATGCTGATACTTGGGGGACAGGATAATGACATGCTGATACTTGGGGGACAGGATAATGACACGCTGATACTTGGGGGACAGGATAATGACACACTGATACTTGGGGGACAGGATAATGATACGCTGATACTTGGGGGACAGTATAATGACACACTGATACTTGGGGGACAGGATAATGACACGCTGATACTTGGGGGACAGGATAATGACACACTGATACTTGGGGGACAGAATAATGACACACTGATACTTGGGGGACAGGATAATGACACACTGATACTTGGGGGACAGGATAATGACACGCTGATACTTGGGGGACAGGATAATGACACACTGATACTTGGGGGACAGGATAATGACACGCTGATACTTGGGGGACAGGATAATGACACACTGATACTTGGGGGACGGGATAATGACATGCTGATACTTGGGGGACAGGATAATGACACACTGATACTTGGGGGACAGGATAATGACACGCTGATACTTGGGGGACAGGATAATGACACACTGATACTTGGGGGACAGGATAATGACACGCTGATACTTGGGGGACAGGATAATGACACGCTGATACTTGGGGGACAGGATAATGACATGCTGATACTTGGGGGACAGGATAATGACAGGCTGACACTTGGGGGACAGGATAATGGTCACGCTGATACTTGGGGGGCAGGATAATGACATGCTGATACTTGGGGGACAGGGTAATGACACACTGATACTTGGGGGACAGGATAATGACACGCTGATACTTGGGACAGGATAATGACACACTGATACTTGGGGGACAGGATAATGACACACTGATACTTGGGGGACAGGATAATGACATGCTGACACTTGGGGGACAGGATAATGACACACTGATACTTGGGGGACAGGATAATGACACGCTGATACTTGGGGGACAGGATAATGACACACTGATACTTGGGGTACAGGATAATGACATGCTGATACTTGGGGGACAGGATAATGACACACTGATACTTGGGGGACAGGATAATGACACACTGATACTTGGGGGACAGGATAATGACACACTGATACTTGGGGGACAGGATAATGACACGCTGATACTTGGGGGACAGGATAATGACACGCTGATACTTGGGGGACAGGATAATGACACGCTGATACTTGGGGGACAGGACAATGACACACTGACACTTGGGGGACAGGATAATGACACACTGATACTTGGGGGACAGGATAATGACACGCTGATACTTGGGGTACAGGATAATGACACACTGATACTTGGGGGACAGGATAATGACACGCTGATACTTGGGGGACAGGATAATGACACGCTGATACTTGGGGTACAGGATAATGACACGCTGATACTTGGGGTACAGGATAATGACACGCTGATACTTGGGTACAGGATAATGACACACTGACACTTGGGGGACAGGATAATGACACACTGATACTTGGGGTACAGGATAATGACAGGCTGATACTTGGGGTACAGGATAATGACACACTGATACTTGGGGACAGGATAATGACACACTGATACTTGGGGGACAGGATAATGACAGGCTGATACTTGGGGGACAGGATAATGACACACTGATACTTGGGGGACAGGATAATGACAGGCTGATACTTGGGGTACAGGATAATGACAGGCTGATACTTGGGGGACAGGATAATGACACACTGATACTGGGGGGACAGGATAATGACGCACTGATACTTGGGGGACAGGATAATGACGCACTGATACTTGGGGGACAGGATAATGACAGGCTGATACTTGGGGGACAGGATAATGACACACTGATACTTGGGGGACAGGATAATGACACACTGATACTTGGGGGACAGGATAATGACGCACTGATACTTGGGGGACAGGATAATGACACGCTGATACTTGGGGGACAGGATAATGACACACTGATACTTGGGGGACAGGATAATGACACGCTGATACTTGGGGGACAGGATAATGACACGCTGATACTTGGGGACAGGATAATGACACGCTGATACTTGGGGGACAGGATAATGACACGCTAATACTTGGGGGACAGGATAATGACACGCTGATACTTGGGGGACAGGATAATGACACACTGATACTTGGGGGACAGGATAATGACACACTGATACTTGGGGGACAGGATAATGACACGCTGATACTTGGGGTCATGTAGGACATTTCCTCCGGCCAGCGGTTGGAGGTGACAGCAGCTCTCAGTGGTTCGTTATGTTGAGGACTACTTACAATTAGCCGTATGATTTATTCTGGGTTGTAAATTCAGAATCTGCTAATGAGACGCTATTACATCCCATCATCATCAGTGCCGTTCCCTGGGGGGGCGGGACTGTGTAAAGAATGGTAGGATGAATGAACTCTAGCAACCCTGCAGGATGGGGAATGTATCACCGGATTAGATACACAGCTCAGCATACAGTATCACACAGGATAGGATTAGATACACAGCTCAGCAGACAGAATCACACGAAATAGGATTAGATACACGGCTCGGCAGACAGTATCACACACGGTAGGATTAGATACACAGCTCAGCAGACAGTATCACACAGGATAGGCTTGGATGCAAATCTCAGGAAATAGTATCACACATTATAGGCTTGGATACAGCAGCTTGTGACCCAGCTTTTCCAGAGTTCTGAACAAGAAGGCTGCAGCAGATGACATTACTGCCCCCTCTGATGGCTTCTACTACTCTCACCGGATTGGACTCTCCTAGACCTCTGTTTGGCCGCCTCGTCCTGCAGTGATTCCTTCCTCTGTTACATGTCACTTTATAACCTGACAAAGTAGCCATTCAGAAGTCTGGAAAAGCCGGGTGACGACCCCTGCCGAAGCTTTAATGGTGGGCGGATTGGTTGCCACCCAACTTTTCCAGCAGCAGATAGAAGCAGGTGCCAGGAGTAGTCGTGGTCCTCAGGCAGAGGTCATCGGGGAGGGTGATTGTGTTATGGGCGCAGCGTGCGGTATTTCCGTGTATCATCCCCTTATTAGAGTGAAATCAAATAGACAAACGTGCATTAATAGCAAACCGGGAGCGCGGAGCGTGCTAATAACACAGGGTACGGATGTTAGCGGCAGCCGCTGCGCTCAGCGAGGCTGGAACTAATTGACTTAGTAGTACAAGAGCCGGCAGCAGCAAGCGTCTCCTATTTAGATTACATGCCTTGCTCGCTCCCCACCCTCATCCCATTCTCTTTTCTCCCCGTGTAGATGGAAATCTGTATTCTGCGACCGTGGCCGATTTCCAAGCAAGCGATGCCGTCATATACCGCAGCCTGGGGGAAAAGAGTCCCGTCCTCCGCACCGTGAAGTACGACTCTAAATGGCTGAGAGGTGAGGCTCTGTCGACGGCTAATCTTCTGGTTGGGACGTGGATGTCTGAAATGTTATATTACACGATATGTTTCAACAACTCTGCTTGCTGTCAGTGAATCAGGAGTGTATTAAGGTTGTCATGGGCCCTGGGCTGTATGAGGACTGTGGGCCCCTCCCAAGTCTGTAGAATTAAGATGATGTGACTCTTACTATGCAGATACAATAACAGAACCAAGCTTACTGTATAGTTATGGTACCAGAACCAAGCCTGCTATACAGATACAATACAAGAACTAATCTTACTATATAGATATGATGCCAGAACCAATCTTGTGCATAGGTACAGGAAATGAATTCATTGTACGGATACCACAGTACAACTAAGTTTACTGCATATATACCATACCAGAACTGAGCTTACTACATAAATACAATACTAGAACCAAGCTAACTGCCCAGATATGGTATAATAACCAAGCTTATTGCACAGATATGGTACCAGAACATACTACATAGATACAAGAACTGAGATTGATGCATAGACACAATACCGGAAATAAACTTACTGCATAGATGCAATACCAGAACTGAGAAAACTGCATAGCTACAATACGTGAACCGAGTTTACTGCACAAATACGGTACCAGATCCAAGATTTTTACACAGATTTGATTCCAGAACTAAAATTACTACATAGCTATGATACCAGAACTCAGCTTACTGCATATTTATGAAACCAGAACTGAGCTTATGGTGATGTAACCACAGAAGGCTCATATAAAACTATGAGTAATGTTATGATGTGACCACTAGGGGGCAGTGTACCTATATATTTAATGAAGTAATGATAAGAGCACTGGGGGGCGCTGTACATATACATTTCATGATATTATGGTAATGTGACTACAAGGGGACAGTATACAGCACATGTACATTTATTGATGCTATGTTAACGTGACTACTAGGGGGCAGTGTACATATACATTTAATGAAGTTATGCAAATGTAACCACTAGGTGGCAGTGAACATATACATTTAATGACAGTATGCTAATATGATCACTCAGGGGCAGTGTATATATACACTTAATGGCGTTATGATAATTTGACCACCAGAGGGCACTCTACATGTGCATACATTCAATAATGTTGTGATAATGTAACCATTAGGGGACAGTGTACATATGTATTTAATAAAGTCATGATGATGTGACCACTAGGGGGAGGTATCTTGGTGCTTTCTTATCTATGTTTTCCCTTTGCAGAGCCCCATTTTATCCACGCAGTAGAATACGGAATTTACGTGTATTTCTTTTTCCGGGAGATCTCCATGGAGTACACGACCCTCGGGAAGGTAGGTGATGCCGTAACGTGGCGCTTCCAGGGATAGAGACGAAGGATTGTCGGAGGTTCTGGGGTTAATGAATACTCATCTAGTGACGGGGATGCTGGGGGGACCCGGCGGTGACATCACTGTGCCATCCACACATGCCCGGCTGCCAGCTCCTCTTATCTCTGCTGTGAGCGGCCGCTGCTGGGCGACGCTGATAATAGTGAGAGCCGCCGCCAGCCTCCGCTTATCCCGGCATCTCCGGGCACGGCTGCTGCTCATCACTATCAGCTGCACGCAGATTCATCAGCCTCGTCCTATGTGACCAGAATAGGGGACAGGATCACACATGACAGGCAGCGATACAGCATCACACATCATAGGATTAGATACAGCAGCTCAGAAGACAGTACCACATGGTATGCTTTGATACACCAGTTTAGCAAATAGTGTCCCACATGATACGGTAGGATTAGATACACTGATTCAGCAATACAGTAACATACAGGATAGGATTAGATACACAGCTCAGCAGACAGTATCACACAAGATAGGATTAGAGATACGGCTCAGACAGTATCATACAGGATAAGATTAGATACACAGCTCAGCAGACAGTATCACACATGATAGGATTAGATACACAGCTCAGCAGACAGTATCACACAAGATAGGATTAGAGATACGGCTCAGACAGTATCATACAGGATAAGATTAGATACACAGCTCAGCAGACCGTATCACACAGGATAGGATTAGATACACAGCTCAGCAGATGGTATCATACAGGATAAGATTAGATACACAGCTCAGCAGACAGTATCACACAGGATAGGATTAGATACACAGCTCAGCAGACAGTATCACACAGAATAGCATTAGATACACAGCTCAGCAGACAGTATCACACAGGATAGGATTAGATACACTGCTCAGCAGACAGTATCACACAGGATAGGATTAGATACATAGCTCAGCAAACAGTATTACTAATAAGAGGCTTAGATGCACTGGCTTAGCAGTAGAGTATCGCGCATGACAGGTTAGATACATTATTATAGCAGACAGTATCACGCAGGAGAGGATTAGATACACAGCTCAGCAGACAGTATCACACAGGATAGGAATAGATATACGGCTCAGCAGACAGTATCACGCAGGATAGGATTAGATACACGGCTCAGCAGACAGTATCACACATGATAGGATTAGATACATGGCTCAGCAGACAGTATCACACAGGATAGGATTAGATACATGGCTCAGCAGACAGTATCACACAGGATAGAATTAGATACACAGCTCAGCAGACAGTATTACACGGGATAGGATTAGATACACAGCTCAGCAGACAGTATTACACGGGATAGGATTAGATACACAGCTTAGTAGACAGTATCACACAGGATAGGATTAGATACACAGCTCAGCAGACTGTATCACACAGGATAGGATTAGATACACAGCTCAGCAGGCAGTATCACACAGAATAGCATTAGATACACGGCTCAGCAGACAGTATCACACAGGATAGGATTAGATACACAGCTCAGCAGACAGTATCACAGGATAGGATTAGATACATAGCTCAGCAGACAGTATTACAGAGGATAGGATTAGATACACAGCTCAGCAGACTTTATTACTAGTGAGAGGCTTAGATGCACTGGCTTAGCAGTAGAGTATCGCGCATGACAGGTTAGATACATCATTATAGCAGACAGTATCACGCAGGAGAGGATTAGATACACAGCTCAGCAGATGGTATCACACAGGATAGGATTAGATACACAGCTCAGCAGACAGTATCACACAGGATAGGATTAGATACACAGCTCAGCAGACAGTATCACACAGGATAGGATTAGATACACCGCTCAGCAGACAGTATCACACAGGATAGGATTAGATAAACAGCTCAGCAGACGGTATCACACAGGATAGGATTAGATACATGGCTCAGCAGACAGTATCACACAGGATAGGATTAGATACACAGCTCAGCAGACGGTATCACACAGGATTAGATACACAGCTCAGCAGACAGTATCACATAGGATAGGATAAGATACACGGCTCAGCAGACAGTATCACTAATGAGAGGCTTAGATGCACTGGTTTAGCAGTAGAGTATCGCGCATGGCAGGTTAGATACATCATTTCAGTAACATAGTATGTTAGGCTGAAAAAAGACATAAGTCCATCTAGTTCAGCCTATTACCCCCAATGTTGATCAAGTATTTCCCAGGAAGGGTTAATCAGCGTCCCCAGTGCACTAATGTACCAGTCCTCCCAGTCTGCCTGGGGCTCGGGAACTGGTTTGCCCCTTGCCGGGGCAGTACAGGGGTGCTCGCTCATGGTTGGGGGTGACATTGTAAGAGGTTGGGGTGTGTCTTGTCGGGCTGTGCGGTCTCATCTATCTAATGTCTCCATTCCTCCCGGGGTTAATGCTTCCCCGTTCGGCGGCCGCCGCGCTCATTTCCCTCCTGACCTGATCCTTTTCTTCTGCCTTTTACATTCTATTTGCTCTCTGATTCTTGTCCATTTCTTCAATTTGCCGCCTGCTCCCCGGCGCTGGCCTGTCTCTTTGTATTTGGCGCAGTTATTGTCCGGACCGTGCGCTCGTCTACGTGAGCTGTCTACTCCTCCTGAATTATAGTGACATCTCCTCCTCGGGCCTCCAGGCGGGCGCACGGCTCTCTGCTGTCACTGAGCCTTCCTACTCTTCGGGGAAGATTTAAAGGGGGGCACTCATGTTATAAGAGCCCCGACACTCGTTAACGGGAATCACTAGTATTACGTATATGGCAGAATCAGTTTGACACTAGATTATGTGGGCTGTATATGGCAGTACTATTTTGGCACCATATGGTAGTATTATGCTGTCCAGTTATTGGTAGTTTTGTCCTATATGGGATGTAGGTTGTATATGGCAGTATTAGTTTATGTGGCAGTATTGTTTTGGCACTATATGGTAGCATTATGTGGTCTGTATATAGCAGTATTTGTTTGGCACTAGATGGCAACATTATGTGGGCTGTATATGGTAGTTTTAGCTTTGCACTGTGTGACAGCATTATGTGAGCTGCATATGGCCATATTAGTTTGGCACTGTATGGTAGTATTATGTAGTTTTGTATATGGCAGTATTAGTTTGGCCCTATTTGACAGTTTAATGTAGACTGTATATGACGGTATTATGTAGGCTGTATATGGCAGCATTGTTTTGGCACTATATGGTAGGACTATGTGGACTGTATGTGACAGTATTAGTTTGGCACTAGTTGACAAATTCGGGACATATAAACCCTGCCCCAGAAATAACCCAAAGCAACAACTTTTTTGGGTGGGGGTTATATAATGCCCACCCCTTGTGCAGGCCAGTTTGCAGAATTGTCTCAGCAAAACTGGCAAGCGCGGTTTTGGCGCATTATAGGCGCGTAAACAGATAACAGGTAATACTGCACTAAAATAGCCCGAATGGGTGATTTCCAGCTATTAAGTCTCCAGCTTAATTAGCAGTGAAATTGCCTGTTCACAGGATCGGGGGCTGCGTGTTATCCAGGTCCCATAGGAGTCTATGGAAACTCCCTCGGAGCTCGCACCAAAGATATCTTCTCATGCAGCGCGGACCTTAAATGCGAGCTTTGCAGTCGCATGTTCTATCTTTGTTAGATGCAAGCTTTTTCATCTGAACGGTTCTATTAGATGCAATCTTTTCACACGCCTATAATGCGCTAAAACCACGCTCTTGTGAATGAGGCCTTGAGTTAACCCTCACTAGTGTAGTAAAATTTGGGCCCCTTTTACATTAAGCCACTACCTTTGTGTCCCCTCACAGTAATAGTATATCTCCAAATAATAGTCAGTTATCGGTTCTACATGGAGACATTGATTACAGTGCAGTTACCCGCAGTAATCACAGGTGGTGTCATCTTGCTTTTCCTTTTCTTCTCTATCTATGCCCAGACCATCATAATGACTCCTCCCGGCCACAACTTCTCTCTGCAGAATTTGACACACAGAAATCTTTGGCTCCTGTCCCCGTAATAGAGAAGGCCACCACTTCTGTCCCTGTAGGTAAAAATGCCACCTTTTCAGTGCCTGCAGGTAAACTGTTCCTGTAGCTAATAAGGTGGACAGAAAAGGTGCCCCCGTAATAGGTAAAGCCATAACTTCTACCCCAATAATAAATAATGCTGCATTTTCTGCCCCATATGAGATCCCTCATATACAATGCTGCCTCTTCTGCCCCCTTTTGTGCTGGTGTTGCACAGCACCCCCCAAGCTGCTTTAAATTGCTCTTCCTTTCTTCCGGGGTCAGCGAGGGTATATAGTACGTGACAAGACATGTGACCAGCACTGGCTGTAGCCTATCCCTATCCCTAGCCTTAGACTTTAAAGCCAAAGATTGGCCAGCGCCAGTCACAGTAAGTACTATATACCTGCACTCACCCCGGAGTCCCGAGGAAGGAAGAGCAGCTCTGAGGGACGCTGTACAACATTTGAGTAAATTGGTGCTTTTGTTTTTTTTTAAATCAGCCCAAAATTGGGCATAAGTGCTTCTCACCGGATGTCCCAAACCAGTGAGAATCAGTATTTGGGGCCACCTCAGCCCACTGAAGAGCAGATCGCTGGGGGTCCCCCTGAATTATGGATATGGCGGAGTGCTCCAACTTCTCCAATGATAGGCCGGCCGTGCTTGTGATTGATCCTTCTCAAAACATTTTGGGTGAAGTTATACTTTCCTTATACCTTATGTTCATAATGTCTTTCAGGTGACTTTTTCTCGAGTGGCCAGGGTCTGTAAGAACGACATGGGTGGTTCCCCTCGGGTTCTAGAGAAGTACTGGACCTCCTTCCTGAAAGCTCGTCTCAACTGCTCCGTCCCCGGTGACTCTTTCTTCTACTTCGATGTTCTCCAGTCCATGAGCGACATCCTCACCATCAATAACCGGCCTGCCGTCATCGGTGTTTTCGGCACCCAGTCCAATAGGTAAGGATAAAAATAATGATACACTATAGGTATCCAGCTACATTCGATGCTAAATTCTGTAATTCCTGGTACCACAGAACCGTGTATTGTGCAAGTTCACATAAGTTTTATAATTAAGGTGCCCAGATAAAGATGGCTTCACATCTGCACTTGAGGTTCCGCTTTCCTGCTCCATCTCCAGACGGAACCAAACAGCACCGGATGGACCCCAATTGACTATAAAAAAAAGTCAGTTCGGTTTCAGCCCAGCTGACCAGCTTTTGGACGGAAGTAAGAGTGCTGCATGCAGTACTTTTTCTTCCGATATTTTGAGCTGGATCTGCAACAGAACCTCCAACCAGCCTAAGTTATACAGGTAAAGTGCCCAGTTAAGTCATACAATTATAGAGTGTGTCTGGGGTCTTTACTATTGATGAGCTATTCTCAGGATAGACCATCAATAGTTGATCAGCGGGGGTCTACCACTCAGTATCCACACCAGTCAGCTGATTGCTGGGCCCACTGTCAGTGTGGATATCACTGGAAGCAGATAGTGCTGTGAACATTGTAGATGCTCAGTTTGGTGCGATGGGCACAGCTCCCACTGAATTTAGTAGTAGCTGTGCCTGCGCTACCACACTGGGCCACTGCAATGCGGACAGCACTATCTGCTTCCAGTGCTGTCCACACTGATAGCAAGCTCGGCAATCAAATTCCCAGACAACACCTTTTAAGCTTCCCAGGTAAGTTATATAGTTTAGAAGCCCAGATAAGTTATATAGGTAATGCTCCTTTTGTGCAGGACAAAGGGGGTCTGTAAAAACAAACCTCCTAAGCTAAGCTGCCCAGATAAGTTATATACTTAGGCCTCATGTCCACGGGGAAAATCGGGCCCGCTACGGATTCTACATGTAGAATCTGCAGCGGGTCCCTCCTGCCCCGCGGACGTGAGCGCTGAAAATAGGAATAAATAAGAATTTACCTATCCGTAGCGGGCGGCGAAGCTCTGCTCTTCCTCACGGCCGGATCTTCTTTTTCGGCCGGCGGATGAATTCCTCACGCCGGCGGCACGTCGCCGGCACGTCGTCGACGTGCCGCGCATGCGCCGGGCACATCCGCCGAGCCGAAGCAAGGGAGATGCGGCCGTGAGGAAGAGAAGAGCTTCCCGGCCCGCTGCGGGTGAGTAAATTCTTTAAATTCCTATTTTAGGTCTCCCGCGGATCCGGACGGCTTCCATAGGCTTCAATAGAAGCCCGCGGGAGCCGTCCCCGCGGGAGACCCGCACGAAAATGGAGCATGGTCCAGATTTTTTCATGCTCCATTTTTTTTTAAATCCCTTTTATTGACGATCCGCGGGTATTTATGTACCCGCGGGTGGTCAATGCATCCCTATGGGGTGCGGATCCGCGTGCAGGTAATCCGCTGCGGATCCTAAATCATATTTTCCCCGTGGACATGAGCCCTTAAGCTGCCCAGATGAGTTATACAGGTAAACTGTCAGACAGTCTAAGGAACTTGTTCGAAGTGTAAAAAAGCTGCAGATTTTTTTCGGGGGCAGCCAGCAGAATTTTCATTTTCACTTTGGACATAAATATAGAAGAAAACACCACACTTCCCTAACTTCTAGCAAAGTATCTGCAGAGTTACTAGACCCGTAAAAAGGGATTAGCTAATGATAGCTATTAAGAGTTCATGACGCAATCCTACCTTCTCTTTCTCCGTGCACCTGAGGCCTGGTTATTATATATTAATGGCTACTCCCCAAAGGGCTATGAAAACTGCACGAGTGCATAGAAAGCTGCCAATAATGGCCGCACAGAATACGACTGCGTCCTGGAATAGCGAAGCATTATACAGACCCTATTAGTGGATTAGGTAAGCAAAACAGAGCCGTACGAAGATGCCCAGTAGGGCCGTGAAACAGAAATTAAGTGGCTGGGAAAGTTCAGAGGAAGATTTAACGCCGGCTCTGCGGCTGCTAGACAAAACGTAATAAAGACGGGACGATAAATTACTGGGTTATAAAGAAGGAAACCGCAGGTAATGGAGGGCAATACATCAGAGTGAGGTGCCAGAGCAAGAGGCCTCCTCTCCAGGCCGCACACTTCATCCCAGAGACTGCTGGGAGATGTTGGGAATAAATCCATTTATATCAGTGTTTTCCACTGCAGTGAATGTATCATCTCATAAAGGGAATTGATCCTCGGGGACGCGTTATTATAGGGCGGTATGCACATTAGCGTCTATGCGGCGTCACACATATGGGTATCGAGGGAAAGCAACCGTTAAAATGGGAGATCGATACTGCAGTCCAAATTGGGGCAAAATCGTTATTAATAGATATTTCTGTGTAGATGGTGGGAGGGGAGGCATTATCTAAAATACGGTAATGTACAACCACAAGCCACAGGCAGACATGTTGGACAGGTGACAGTAACAAGAATGGAGTCTATTTTACATTTTGGGGTGCTATTTTAAAGTGTCACCCTTGCCTTATGAGGAGAGGAAGCAGTAGCAAAAAATACGAGATATATTTGTCTTCTATAGGGTCGGTTTTTATTTAAGGAGGAGCTTCCAATGAAGCAGTAGCGCATAATTAACTCATGGTAGATGTTTTATCAAGAAAAGAAAACTCACTTGAAACTCATCCAGAATTTTCCCTTGTAGCATCACCGGATCTGGGGTGTGTGCTTTCTACATGGATGAGATTGAGAAAGTTTTTAATGGGAAGTTCAAAGAACAAAAGACCACTGAATCTGCTTGGACTCCAATTCCAGAAGATAAAATCCCAGTTCCCAGGTAAGTGTAGCTTCGGACCTCTGAAGCTTTAAGCTATAGAGTTTCTTGTTTATAAAGAGATCCACAGCTGGAGGCTTTGAGGAGACCCATATCTTGAATCTTAAGATCCATAACTTGATGGGTATTAGTGTATCTTGACACCACCGGAACTAGGGATTTGACATGGCTTCCATGTAGGAACGCCCCTGTCAAATCCCTAGCTTTGGTGGCGTCAAGATACACTAATACCCATCAAGTTATGGATCTTAAGATTCAAGATATGGATCTCCTCAAAGCCTCCAGCTTTTTGGTGCAAAATGTAAAGGTCCTGGAAGATCCTACCGGCAACAGTGAAAGTCGGGTGTGCTGTGCTGTGCGTGCGGCGGCAGTTTCTCACTGTCCCCCGCCGCTGTGGCCTCCCAGCGCTGTATGGCCTCCGTGCTGTGTTCCTCCTGTGTTACTGTGGCAGTGGCGGCGGTCACACTTTTTTCTGGTCTGCGTGCTCACCTCTGCGGATGCCTGTGCTGGGATCCCTGCTGTCCTCTGCGTGCGCCGGCTATCACGGTCAGTCCCACGGCGCTCTGCCCTCCGTTCTGCAGCCCCGGCAGGGAAGAGGGTGCACGCTCTGCTCTCCCTACTGATGCCCCCCGCCCTCCTTCCCCCCTGGGTACGGTGAATCGGCTGCCTGCGGGGAAGCAGACAGCACAGTGGTGTCCCTAGTCATGCCCCCCTCAGCACTGGATGGTGCGCCGGCGGGGAACGAGCTTGACGGCCCCGTGGTGCTGGCGCTGCCTGCGTCCACCAGGAGTCTCAGTATGTATTTCCAACAACGCCTCGTCGGCTTTTAATGCTGCGCCACAAGTGAAGTAGGTTAACGGTGCAGTGGTGCTGGGGCTTGGTACCTGCTGCCGTGGTAGCTTGCAGCGGTGGTCACTGTTTGATTTTTCCATATATCCTTAGTAGGCTGCCAGGACCTGCAGCCCATGCAGCTCAACTACCAATCAGGTACAGGGGGCGTCAACCCCCTTTCAATCTTGACTCCATGAGGACTTCCTGGTGGCATCAAGATACACTTATACAAACCTGATGTTTCCAGGCAATCTACAGCGTGAGGCTCATAACTTGAGACTTTAAAGATATCCACAGCTTGAGTCTACAAAGAGACCCATAGTTTGAGGCTCCCAAGTGATAAGCTTTAAGGCTTCTACCCACTAGCGTTTATTTTTAATGCTGCGATATGGCTGCGTTTTTTTCAATGGGACTTTCTAATGTTAAAATTGCATCGCACAAAAATCGCAAAAGCACAAACTTGCGATTTTTGTGCAATGCGATTTTAACATTGGAGAGTCCCATAGAAAAAAACGCAGCCATATCGCAGTGTTAAAAAAAGCTAGTGGGTAGAAGCTCTTAGGCTGGGTTCACACAGGGCGGATTCCCGTCGGAAATCCCGCGGTTTGGCTTACACCGCGGCGGCTTTGAAGCGGCCCGGCTGCTTACTTTTCCGTTGCGGCCGGCGCTCCCATAGAGGAGAGCGCAGCCGCGACGAAAATAAACAACAAAAAAAAAGGAAATAGACATGCTGCATCTTTTGAAACCGCAACTGCGGTTTCAGCCAGGCTTACCGCAGCAGATTGGCCGTCCCGTGTGGACGAGGTTTCTGAGAAATCTCGTCCACATGGCTGGCTAATTCTGAGATTAGCGGCCGCGGCAAATCTGCCCTGTGTGAACCCAGCCTTAAAGCGATTCATAGCATGAGGTTTATAGGAGATCTATAACACGAGGCTTTGAGGAGATCTATAGCTTGATATTTGAAAAAGATCCATACCTTGACACTTCTAGGAGATCCATAGCTTGAGGTTTCATAGTGATCCACAGCTGGAGACTTTTAGGAGATCCATACCTTGAGTCTTAAGATCCATAACTTGAGGTTCCCAGGTGTTCTGTAGCTTGAGGCTCATAACTTGAGACTTAAAAGATAGCCACAGCTTTTGGCTACAACGAGATCCATAGTTTGAGGCTTATAGGACATAAGCTTTAAGGAGATTCATAGCATGAGACCTACAAAAGATCCATAGCTTTGGGTTTCTTGGAGATCTACAACATGAGGCATTGAGGAGATCCATAGCTCAAGTCATCAAAGAGATCCATAGCTCAAGTCATCAAAGAGATCCATAGCATGAGGCTTTGAGCAGGTCCATAGCTTGACATTTCAAAGAAATCAATACCTTGAGGCTTCCGGGAGATCCATATCCTTGAGACTTTGATAAGATCCATGTTTGCTGTTTCAAAGAGATCCATAGTTTGAGCTTTTTAGGAGATCCATAGCTTGAGTCATCAAGGAGATCGATAACTTAAGACTTCTAGGAGATCAATAAAATGAGCTTAAGGCTTTTAGATCTATAGTTTGAGATGACAAATAAATCCACATGTTGAGGCTGCAAAGAGATTCATAAGTTGAGGCTTCCAAGAGATCCATAGCTTGAGGCTCATAGCTTGAATTCCAGAACGATCGAAAGCTTGAGGCTTCAAAGAGATTCATAAAGTGAAGGTCACAGGGATCCATAGTTTGAAACTTCCAGGGATTTATGGTTTAACTCTTGACATTTCTCTTTCCATCATCCAGGCCCGGCTGTTGTGCAGGTTTTGGCAGTGCAGCTTCCTACAAGGCATCCAATGAGTTTCCAGATGAGACCCTTTCCTTCATCAAATCGTTCCCTCTCTTAGACGAATCTGTGCCTTCCATTACAGAGACACCATGGTTTACAAAAACCACCAGCAGGTACAGAGAAACCAATGAGTTAGTAACTTGACGACCATTTGGCAAGGGAGAACTCTAGTTTTCCCCCAAAAAATTCTGATGAAACAGATAAAGATGAATGCCTTTCATACCTTTTACTGTGTCAAGAGTTCTTTGACATATATTGATACAGGTCCATTCCTCACATTTCATCCTTTACTAATCTCATTTCCCAGGTTTAAACTGACACAGATAGCTGCAGATACCTCTGCCGGTCCTTACGGAAATTACACGGTCTTGTTTTTGGGATCCGAAGATGGGAAAATCCTTAAGGTTCTCACGGGAACTACAGAAAACTCCACAGTGGAAACTGTCCTTCTGGAAGAGATCAATATCTACAACCAAGACAGGTAAGGGATGGACCTTCAGTCCAGTCCTTAATGGTGAGATTATACAACCAACACAATCCAATAAATCATTTTATCACATAGGTGTGGTGGGAAGATTGATGATGGGAGGATCTTGGGACTGAAGTTGGATCGAGACAATTACGCTTTGTTTGTCGCCTTTTCCAGCTGTATCATTCGTGTTCCTCTCAGCCGATGTGAATTGTTTGGGACCTGTAGGAGGTAAGTAACACGTATACAAACTTGAGAGCATTTCCAGTGGTGGTGGTTGGCCAAGAACATGGGGTCTTCTGGACTTTTATATCGGACCCTTCATTGTTAATGCACATATTTGAGCCAAAACACTGGCTGTCATCTGGTCCCTCTGGTGTCAGATTCTAGATACACTGCTCAAAAAAAATCTCTGAACACTTAAGCCTCACAGTACAACCCCACTTACACTTCAGGGACATCAATCTGTCCAGTTAGGAAGCAGAAGTGATTATGTATCCATTTCCCCTACTTTGGCCTACCGGAGAGGTAACGGCAAGACACCCTCAGAAAGGGACTGCAGACAATTCCTCTCCTTTTCCTTCCTGACTGATTCTTCTCTAGTTCTGAGTTTTGCTGGTGTCCCTGTCACTACTAGTAACATGAGGCGCTACCTGCAGCCCAATTAGGTTGCGTAGGTAGTCCTGCTTCTCCAGGATGGCACAACCATATGTACCATCACAAGATAGTTTGTTGCGTCTCCCAGCACGGTCTTAAGAGCATAGAGCAGATATCGGGACACAAGCTGCTACACAAGGAGAGCTGTACGGGGCCATAGAAGGGCATCAACCCAGAATAAGGACCGGAGGATAGAGGATGGCAAATCTATACGTGTCTTCACAAGGAGGTTTGCTGTGCTCCCCTGCACAATCTCAAGAGCCCTGAGCAGATACCAGGATCTAGGCTGTTAGACGAGGGGAGTTTAACAGGGCCATAGAAGGGCATCACCGCAGAATCAGGACCGGAGGAACAGGAGAAGCGCCTCCTGAGGCCTACAAAAAGACCTCGAGTGGGCTATTGATCTAACTGTCAGAAACAGACTCCATGAGGGTGGCCTAAGGGCCTGACATTCAGTAGTGGGACCTGTGCTTACAACCTAGCACAAAGAATTCCAAAATTGGCAGGTCTCCCATTGGCGCCCAATTCTTGGTAGAGCAGGCCCACACTGGGCACTTGTGACAGACATGAAAGAGTCTGGAGACGCCGTGGTGAATGAGATTGATGTGTGATTGAAGTGTTCCTTTCATTTTTTTTGAGCACTGTAGTTTCTTCTGTACGGTTTTGTATTTCCTGTCCTGCGTGCATAAAATAAAAAAACAAAAACTTGATGCGTTCTTCTGCCAGAACATTACATATTGCACGTATTAAAGGCTCCATCAATCAAAGGAATGGAACATAACGCCGAGAAGAAAGGAGAACAGCGGCTTGTGCTGTATAAGTGGGCTGTATTCATTACAGCAATCGCTTCACATCTATTGTTCCCGCCAGTTTTGGAACCAATTGAAAAAAAAATCCCTTCTGTTCCAAGTAAAATTAACCAGCTCAGTAATAATCTCATTAATAAAGTCACATCACATGTGCGCATCTCAAGAACAAAGCGGCTTACAATTCATGACTTATCATTCATTCCCCGCATGCCCCATAATGAGACAACCCTCCCCGCCAACACAAGCGGGTAAATACACCAGGCTGAATAACCCTACCACAAAGTCATCAGTATTACGAGACGTGCAATAATGTTTGATGGGGTCCCAGGGTGCCCGCTGCTGCTGCTGCTCTGGTGGCAGAAAGGGAAAAGCTTTAATTTGCAGACTCCTTATTTCGATGGGAGCCAAGAGAGAATTGACGGCTAGAAAAAGCTTGCTTGCCAAACGCATCCCACTCAAGCCTCAGATCTTTGGAAGGCTGCCAACAACGCATGGTGCCTACCGGGACCCCGATGTAAGGATGTCTGTTGATGTAGATGGATTTTTTCGATAACAATGGTAAATGTTCAGGGCTAATCTCAAGACCTTCTCGTATAGGCTGGGGCCTATTCGCCTCTTGTCTGTTTGAACCGGTTTTGAACATGGGTGGCGTAAAGTACAAAAATGTCACAGACCCCGTTATAAAAAGTTATACTGTACAAAGTCAATTACTTTCCTTCCGACAGAAGCTGCCTGGCATCAAGAGACCCATACTGCGTGTGGTTAAAATCGGGAAGCTGTGCCAACTACCGAGGTGATATAAGGTAATATACACTGAGCCCGTCATGTTATGCATCTTTCATGTTATAACGGGGAGCGGGCGCAGTTTTTCTTAATCTCATATAGCAAACTGTGGATTAAGATTTAACGAACAGAGTAGACCGTCCCCTAAGATCTAATTAAATGTAGTAAAGATGTGAATAATCAGATAAATAGAAAGGCAGCTACATCATCTTCTCCTCCTGGCCCACATATCATGGTTAGGATTAATTCCATTGGTAGAAATATTTAATTCTAGCAATTAAAAAAAAAATAAAAAATATATATATACATATATATATATATATATATATATATATATGTATACATATATATACACTACATGGTGCATCACCACGACTCAGTACAAAATGGCTGCTGGCATCATTGAAAGAACAGCACATAATAATTTTGTCTGAAGATAAGAATAGTCTTTCTTCAGAATGTTTCAACTTCTTTGGGGTCTTCAGGGTTCTAAATATCAACTTCATGAGTGCCTTCAACCATTTTGACTGTTGACTTTTTTTTCCATAAATGGCATCCCCTGTTCCTAAGCATATGAACACCATAGAGTGGGGCCCCCACTTGGGATTCCCCTCTACAGTATGTCCCAGAACAGAGAATTGCTCAGTAAGACCAGCTCCCATCTTGGTGGACCTTCTGCCATTCTATTATTACAGGATAGCCATTAATTTGATTGGTCATACTGTAATAGTGAATTTTCCCTGCAAAGAGTGGGGATGGCTTTGACCTCTCCAGCAAAATCAGCAGCTTCCCAGGAATATAAAGAGCAGGATTCGAGGTGATCAGCTGATCGCCCTTTGACGCGTATTCTCAAGGGGTATTGTATTTTGGTAGAACTCCATTAAGGTGCCCATACAGCTTAGATGAACGTTGGATATACCCACCACTTCCAGCAAGATTGGACGATCAAGTAATGTGTATGGAGGTATTTTTAACTCTCTCCGGATGGCAGGTGATATGGGGTGGAAGGTGGGGACAATCTGATATGTTGGATTCCACAAAATCCAATCCATTTGTCCTCATGGGGCGATAAGCTATCACCGGAAGCGATTGGCAGTGACTTAATAACCATTGACCCAATAAGCCAACAACTATCTAAGTTCTAAAATGTTCAGATTGTGGAAAGTCAGACTTGATATGGTTGCGGATTGTCTTGCTTTTTTTTCTTGCCACCCATAATCTTCTTAAAACGTTCATTAATACTCTACTCCAAGACAGTTGTGGTGTCCAGGACCTTATATTGATTGGAGATGTTTTTTAATCACTTCTAGGGTTGGATTTGAGCAAGATATCGAGCAACCAAAGCATCGAGGCAACTGTCAAGGTGAGTGGGACACTTTCCAAAAACTTTTCCCTTTCGAATGCTAGAGGTAGCCTAAGGACAGGCATCTACATTACTACGGGGGCACAGAAGTGGACCCATGTTGGCCGAGTTCCTAGCTACCTTAATCGACCCACCACCTAATAACCACACTGGGTGACAACAAAAAATAGGATAGGCTATCAAACAACGTGTGACCGTGTATGGTTGGAGGTAAGAGTTAATATGTCAGTGGTAATGACAAGACTTCATGGGGGTGGTAGTAAACACAACAGGAGATTATTTGCAGGACATGAATGTCATGTTTTATAGGAATAGATTTGGCCGTGGTAAAATGTGTGTCCTACAGATAGTTCCGTCTCGGCAGGAGGCCTCTGCGACTGGGTTTCTTAGACCTTTTGCTTTCAGACTCCACGGTGAGGCTGATATGATGAAACTGCCTGTATATTAACTAGCGGATTTTACTCTCTCAAGTCTGATTTCCTATCTCATATTTCACGACGGTCGAAGCCTTCTGGGCGTATTACAAGACTCTGTATTAATAAAGTCAATCCATACGGCCAAACCATGCTGCAAAGTAAAGATCCCATTAGGAGCTCTGACATTTACAAGATAAACGGCGACTGATGGCTATTGTTTTCTAGTTCGATGTTGCCTTTATTTATTATCCATCCATAGGGCCACATTAATTTTTTACTTTGAGCTTTGCTTGGTAGCATCAGCCAACCTCATTCTGGTCTATTCTGTAAGCAGAATATGGAGCAGAACGTTAGATTAAATGTACACACTTAAAGGGAAAGTCCACATTAAAAAAAAATTGGTGGAGAATGTTTTTTGACTTTGGTAACGCCTAACGAGAATTTTTGTGCATTGAATATAACAGGTAGGTTAATAAAAATTTATTAGACAAGTCTAATAAAAATATTACTGCAGGAATAGTTAGCCCGTCTTGAAGTTCCCCTTTAACTAATGGTGGTTTAACCCCTTGAGTGGCGGGTTTCCTACCACCCTGTCGTGCCCAACCAGGGCAGGTTTTTTAAAATGGTCTAATCATTGAATTTCAACTAATTTTGCAGTTGTGTCTCAAGAGCCATAACTTTTTCATTTTTCCATTGACATGGCCATATGAGGGCTTGTTTTTTGCGGGACAAGTTGTGATTTTTTAAACAGAGGGGAGGAAAAAAAGAAATGGGGAAAAAAGAAAAAAAGGGGCCATGTCATTAAGGGGTTAAATAATGCATTAACTTCCTTCTCTGGGTCATTACGACGCATGGATACCACATGTGTGATTGTATTTTTGATTTTTTACAAAGTAAAGGGAGACAAGTGTTTTTATAATTTTTTTTTATAATTTTTTTACTTTTTTTTTTCTTTTTTTTCCTTTTGTCCCTTTAGGGGACTTCCACAGGGACCCATCAGGACCCCTGATCACATTCCGGGGGTCCGATGGTGACAGCCATTTACATGCTGCAGTGACAGCCCTTTACATGCTGCAGTCACATAGACTGCAGCATGTAAAGGGTTAACACAGCAGAGATTGGAGGTTTTCTCTGATCTCTGCTGTAAGAGCTGGTACCTAGCTGTCCTCTGACAGCTAACAACCAGCTCTCCCTGCCACAGAGACCATCGGCTTGCTTCTGACAAGCCGATGGTCTCTATGGCAACCTGTAAACAAACCAGTGCAGGAGATTGCCGGCATATCGGCAATATCTTCTGCTGGTTTTTCAAAGCCCTTGCTTTGTTCTCTGTGGGTCTGTGCAGGCAGAGCACACTGTCACAGCTTGTGGCATTGTGCTCTGCAGCTCCCATAGTGATACATAGCCCGGAAATCTTCCGGGCTATGTTGCTATGAGCAGTGGAGCTCGTCCCGGAAAATTTCCGGGCGTGCCACTCAAGGGGTTAAAAGGTTTGCCATACACCAACAACTATCAGACAGCTGTTTTCCCTTGCTCCCCCATACACACGAATGTTTGGCTCAGCTGAGTGTTCAAGGATGTAAGCCACAATCAGACAATGCTTATCTCATAGGGAACAAATGGATCAGGCATTAAAATTCAACATCCCCGTTCCTTCTTATCCCCCAACATCATGTGTCAGGTGAAAGTTGAGCAACCTTACTGTTATTGGCGGGTTTAGACAGCCAAACACTAATGTCTATGGCCTTTAGGCGCTCTTCACGCTTGCAGCGTTGTTTCCAATTCTAACGGAAGCCGTGACCCAAACATAGGCCCGTCACATTACAGACGTCCACTACTCAAATTGATTCAAAATGTCTACCATTTTGATAGCAAAAACAGGAGTAGGACAGAATTTGCAAGGAAGCCCTCCATAAAAACTTTACACCCCCCCCCCTAGGCTTTGATCCTGTTTATATAAAGATTAGCGAGTGATAAAATGTTCTAAAAAGACTCATTTTCTCATAAAGGACACATTGTAGTCTTGACCCTGGCTCTTGAAGACAAGATGGTAATGCCTTGTGTAACCTCGCAGGGTGAATCATGAGTTCAGTACAGTAGACAATTGTTCACAAATGGCTCCCAGATCCCACTGAGCTCAGTGACTGAAGTGAATCTGCGAAACGCGTTGTTCTTAAAACAAATGTTGTGATACTGTGTGTTATTGTGTATTGGAGACGAAGCATGAACCACGAGATTCACAATCAAAGTCTGTGTGTGTCTTGTGATATTGTTTTTATTATGTTAATGACCTTTTTACCTCTAAATTATACTATTTTTTTCACTCTCTCTATTTATCCATAAAGTTTTTGGAAATTGTTTTTTTGTGGATGTAAAAAATGAAAATTTCAAAAATCAAAGTATTTAATTTCTCGGTCTTTAAATTGATATTTTTTTGTTTCATCTGAATTCCAGATGTGGTCACCGCCTCAGGAAGTACAGACATAGAAGGTGACTCTTCTTATGGTAACTTTCTTGTCCTTTTCTTTTCCAACCTTCCGTCATCTTTCCCTGCCTATATCCCTTCCTTTCCAATACTTTCCACTTCATATCTATCACATGGTCTTTCACAAGAATTACCCAGAAATCCTCAAAATCTAAGTTAATTAAAGTGGTCATGAAGCCACTGAGGTAAAATGCATCTGGCCAAACTCGTCAAGGTTGTATTGTTAAGCTGGTGAAGTTTGAAGTCCTCGTATAGTCCATGAAAATTGATTTCCAGTGTCCATGGTGGCAGCCAAAGACAATTTGGTGCGTTTTATGACATTTCCTCTCTAAAGCAATTAATAATTTGGTTGAAAACAAGACTATGACTTTTTATGAAAATTTGAAGGGGGGCCACCAGTCACCCCATCAACTTTTTTTTTAACACCGGGTTCTCATATATCAGCTGTGTTTACCCAGTGGTGTCATGCCGGAGTCAGACGCAACCAATGACATTTTGGGTTCACCAGTCCTGTGTCCATAGTCAGATAGAAAAAAGCTATAAAACATTTTTCTGTCCAGTGCAGGGCGTTATCTAGCATCAAAACCAACGTACAAATGCCATGAAGTGTCCCATAGAAAACTATAGTGATCTAATGCCTCAGGAACACAGCTGTATTATGTATCCCTATTTTATGGGTCTGTAGAGGTCTATGGGTCTAAACTGCACCTCATTATACTGTATCTGAGGGAATCAAAAAGAAAAAAAAAATTACCATGTTCCCTGGAAACTTTGGGGAGAGTACAGTACCATACGAAGGAATATAAAGATACCTTATCCCCTTAGTGACATGGCCAATTTTGGACCTAAGGACACGATGATTTTTTGGGATTTTCATCTCAAAAACTGTAATTTTTTTCATTTTTCCGTCTCCTTGTTTTTTTTTGTTTATTGCATGGCGAGCCGTAGTTTTTATTGGTACTATTTTTGGGTATGTATATTCTATTGCAAAACTTATACATTTTTTGGGGAGGGCAGGGGGAATATTTTTTTCTGAGTGTTGATATGATTACGACAACACCAAAATGATATATATGATCCTTTCATGGAAAATATAATGTATTCAACTTTCAATGCATTTTTTTTAGAAGCAAAATGAATACAGATGAGCGAGCGTACTCGGTAAGGACAGATACTCGAGCGAGTATCTTCCTTACCAAGTACCTGCCTGCTCGCCCGCAAAGATTCAGGTGCCGGCGGGGGGCGGGGATCGGTGGGGGGGAACTGGAGGGAGATCTCTCTCTATCTCCCGCCCACGCAACCTCCAGCTCACTCGCGCAACACGGCGCTCACCCCTCCCGGCAGCCGAATCTTTGCGGGTGAGCAGGCAGGTACTCGGTAAGGACAATACTCGCTCGAGTACGCTCGCTCATCTCTAAAAATTAAAAAAAAAGAAGCATTTTAGCTAAGTTTTTTTGCTTTTTTGTGCAGTGTGTTCCATTGTGGCAGCAAAACGCTGGCTGTCAGTCACAGCATGCTCCCGCTGTAGATGTGCAGGCTCAGCTTCTGAGCCTGCGCCATCCGTAGGATGTAAGTTTATATACATTCGCAGGAGCCCCTTGCCAGCAAGGACATACATCTACATCCTGGGGCAGGAAGGGGTTAAGGCCCATGAATAATTGTTAGGCCTCCCAAATACTGCTTATAATTATTGGAACATTATTTGTAAGTCTCATTTGCAGAAATTAAGAATTTGCAAAAAAAATTAATAATTTACAAACATTTGTCAACTATGTCACATAATACAAAAGAACAACATTATTTAATGTGGTGAAAGAGGCAAATGAAAAAATATGGACTGTCGCTTTAAGGAGTTTATTTATTTTTCACTTTTTCTTTGTTTTTTACTTTTTTTTTTATTTTAGAGTGTTTTGGCATATTCTTCAGAAACTAATGAGAAGCCTTTTAGTCAGCTGCTTATGTGACATTCTCCTTGTCTTCATTACCGGCACTAACATTTTTAACATTATCAGCCTATTACCGCCTGTCCATGTAAATTAGTACTTAGGAGAAATGAACGGGCGGTGTCAGATAAAGAAAAAAAAAAAGAAAAAATTTTAATTAGGTTTTAACATTTTATTTTTTTTTTAGCTTGATGAAAAATGATCAAGAATTAATTTGTGAACCCGCCACACTTTACTAAAACGGGGATCATCATAGCGGATAGAGGAGACAGCGTCTGTGTATTCCAGTGACGAGGATTAGAAGAGATGGTATATCATTAATTTAACAGCAGGTCCCATCTCGTATCTTCTAAGACGTCTTGCTTTAAGCTCAGATTTGTCACTCTAGAGAAAGGTGTTTGTCAGATGGGAAGATTTACTGAAGTGTGACATACACAGCGAGAGAGAAGAAGCATCAGCCAGATCACTGAAAAGTTACCAAACCGGAATAAGCGCCTATATTTAACCATGGCAGTGGAAAAGGGGGGGGGGGGGGGGAGTTCTTGAATTTACTGACTTAGAAAATATAGATCTAGAGGTTTTATATATATATATATATATATATATATATATATATATATATATATATAACCTCGCAGCTGGCATAAATTTCAGTCTGATACATACAGTTGCCGCCAGATGTGATAAATGTATTAAAGGGGTTGTCCTGTTACTGGACACCTCCCCTTCAGTAGAACCTCCATGTATTAAAATAATTAATAGAACTATACTTACCCCTCCATGGATGCTGAGCTCCGGCACTGCAGCCCCGCTGTGGTCCCAGTGATTGTTGTGACTGATGATGTCACAGGAAATAAGGTGACCCTCGCAGCCAATAAGAGGCTGCAGGATTACTGTTCATTCTCCTAGTGTCAGAGCTCAAAAGCCATGATGCCAGGAGTTCATCAAAGTGATGCTGCCTCTCATTGGCTGCAGCGGTCACCTGATATCATCTGACATTATCTGTCACAACAGTCATCAGGACTACAGTGGAACTGCAGCCGCTGGATTCCAGTGGCCGTCGAAGAGTAAGTTTATTATTTTAGTACATGGGTCCTACTGAAGTAGGGTTGTCCAGTAACCGGACAACCCTTTTAAGAAGCTTGCACCTGTTTATACGTTTCCTAGGCTCACACTGGTCCAGGGTTTACTTAGACTGATGTATGAAACGCTGGTCCAAGTAAGTGTTCCTTGTTTTTAGGTTTTAACATTCCCATGTATGTATGGATTGAGGCCAAAAACATATGTTTAGACACCTGTCTAAGTAAAGGTGGTTCTGCCCTGAAGTGGGCCGAATGTATTAAGAGATACGGGCCTCTTAATACATTTGGCGCATCTTTCGGACCGTTCACGTGTCAAGGCTGGAATGTACGTCCGCTACAAGCTGGCATAGGTTTGTATTTTAACTGTATTTTTTATTACAAAATTTATAAGGTTTACAATTAGAGATGAGCGAACCTACTCGGCCACGCCCCTTTTTCGCCCGAGCGCCGCGATTTTTGAGTACTTCCGTACTCGGGCAAAAAGATTCGGGGGGCGCCGTGGGTGAGTGGGGGGTTGCAGCGGGGAGTGGGGGGGAGAGGGAAAGAGAGAAGGCTCCCCCCTGTTCCCCGCTGCTACCCCCCGCTCCGCCACGCCTCCCCCCGCCCCCCGGCGCCCCCCGAATGTTTTCACCCGAGTACGGAAGTACTCGAAAATCACGGTGCTCGATCGAGTAATTACTCGAAACGAGTATGTTCGCTCATCTCTATTTACAATAATACAATAAACGTAAAGTAAAATATTGCAGTCTCATTAGCTTAAAACAAGCTGCTCACAGATTGGAGGGAGAGAGAGAAGAAACATAGTTGTCAGGCAGGTTATAATATAATCTTCTCTTTTGAGTCCCGGTCCAATCCTGAACTTGGAGTGTTGTAGAAGACAGCCAGAACACAAACGGCCTGGCCAGGGCCTAACTTGAATTAAGCGGAAGTAGGGGAGGGGTGGGTGGAGGTAGGGATGGGGAAAAGAGAGGCTTTTGAGATAGTGGGAGTTCTTCCCATGGGGTGGACGTCACGAAGGGCAGTCTCGGGCTATAGGGTGTAGATTTTAGAGCCGTTTTTTGTTTCTTTTGTCAAAGGGAGGTTAAGGATCTATTATATTGTGTGGGAGAGAGTATTCCAGCCATGGGGTCCATGTTTTCGAAAATTTTCCATGTCTATCGGATAGAATAGAGGTCAGTTTTTCATTTATTAGGTACCAATCCAACCAGCGCTTGACCTCAGTAAAGTCCAAGAAAGTTTTGCGCCATTAGTGGGCAATAACTTCCTGGAGTCAGAGGGGATGTCATCTAAACGTTGGTTTAATACAGCTTCCCAAGGGTTCTTGCGTATATTATGGCTGTGACTGAAGATATTAGGTAATAAACCTGAATCCATAGTCTCTTAACCCGAGGACAGGACCACCCAACGTGGAGCTTATCTCCTTAAGCTGAACATCCTCGGAAACAGTTAGGAGAGCGTCCGGGTATTGCATGGGCCACTCAGTCTGGGGTTAAACACCAATGGAATAAGATATTAAAGGACGTTTCTTACATTAATATATTTCTGGCGCTGCTGTTAATAGACTCCCATATCTGGGTCCAGTCCTAATCCGAAAGCGTTTATCCTAGGTCCCTTTCCCAGCGTGAAATGCAAGGTAGTTGTGTACGATAGGGGGAATGCACCGATAGGTTTTAGCGATAATTTACAATAGTTCACGGCACAAATGATAGTAAATTGAACGGGCCAATGAGGCCATACACTTTTTTTTGCCCAGCCCTGCTCACTTTTTGAAAAAAAGTGCCGGTGGCTGGTGTAAAAAGGCCAAAAGTCATAAACTATGGCATGCACCATAATAGTGGCTTTAGTTGTGTCTAGATAACCAATAGCTTTTCAGTAGCTTAGAATAAGGGCTAATGCCCACGGCCGGATGTCCATGGCGTTGCCCCGCAACTATTAGGTTCTATTGAACCTAATAGCTTAATGTTCACGCTGTAGACTTCCACAGCGTAAAATAAACCATGGCATGTTCTAAATGCCGCAGGAATACACGGGGGCGGCTTGCATTGTAGTCAGTGGAAGCTGGCTGTCACGCTATACTTCCACTGTAGTACAGCAGAAGTATCACGTGAATATGCGGCCCCGCCCACCGCCGGCTGTGTCATCTAACATGGCCGGTGGTTATGCTTTGTATTGCACATGCGCGCCGGCCCTCCATGCGGATCCCTAGTGGTCAGTATGAGGTTTTGGGGGGCGCCGTGGCGGAGTCCGCTGCGATGTTCCACTGGCGGAGTCTGTCACGGCCGTGGGCATGAGCCCTAAGAAATTTATCACAATAAGGCCGCCTGCAGACGGCCGGGTCGGATCCGGCTGCGAGAATTCTCGCAGCGGGACCCGACCCGAGCCCCTGCAGAGAGCAGCGTGTCACTCACCTGCTCCCGTGGCCCTGGATCTTTCATGTGCCGGCTGCTCAGACCGGAGCCGGCGGCCGGGGAGTGACATTTCTGTGCGGGGCTCGATTTGTTTTCTGCGCAGGATTTCACGCAGACAAATCGCGGCCGTCTGCATTGGATTGCGTATTGTAATGCAATCCTATGCAGGCGTGTACGGGCGGAAATTCTGCAGCGGAAATCCCGCCTCCCGTGTGCAGGAGGCCTATAGCTAAACTTTGCTACATCCCATGATAAAAAAAAAGGGTCCAGTAACTGCATACACATAGTTTACAATCTGAGCTGTTTTCTTAGATGTAAGATTAACATTTTTTAAATTTAATTTAATTTACTTTTTTTTAATTAAAATACCTCCCAAAAATCTTTAAAAAATTAACATATAAACATTAAATCCTGTTAGGAAATTAACTGAATATTTTGAGCCAAAGAAACACCAAATGAGCATTTTTAATAAATAGACATTTTCTCAGTTTTACTTTATATCCATTTTATGTTATTTTACCTTGTTTTTATATTTCTTTTTTTACATTACCTTTTTCATTCATTTATTTAATGACATTTTGCTTGTGGTCTCAATATTAAAATAGATTAAATAAATAAATCGGTTTAAAACAATAAAATACAAAAGAAAACTTTAAACTTTCCATTAAAAGATTCTTTAGAGTTTAGGTTTTAGAAATGTCTACTGGATGACGTACGTACATGAGTAAGGGTAACCCACAGGGATGAGCGAGTATACTCGCTAAGGCACTACTCGCTCGAGTAATGTGCCTTAGCCGAGTATCTCCCCGCTCGTCCCTAAAGATTCGGGAGCTGCCGCAGGGTGGGGAGCTGCGGGGGAGAGCGGGGAGGAACGGAGGGGAGATCTCTCTCTCCCTCTGTCCCGCCCACTCTGCCCCGCTCCCCGCTGCGACTCACCTGTCAGCTGCGGCGGCCCCCGAATCGTTAGGGACGAGCAGGGAGATACTCGGCTAAGGCACATTACTTGAGCGAGTAGTGCCTTAGCGAGTATACTCACACTCTATATGACAAGAACATTTTATATAGAACACCGAAACCGACCACTTAAAGGATAGGAAATGTAAAGTTATTTCCGGTCTTTAAAGTGTTCGTTAATGCTTTCCTGCTCGTTAGGCAAATAAAACAAATCTGACAAAAGTGAAGATTGTGAAATTAAATTATATTATTTTATGCCCATATGTTCCACTCTTGTGAAACCAAAGCATCTCCACCACCTTGTGACGGACCACGGTTACTGCAGCTCCGAGATCTTCTGTATATGACTGCATACACTGATCGTTTTCCATATTTTGAGTTTTACTAAAATCCCCAAATTTTTGCTGATGTTTTTATCAATACAAATGTATCAAATAATACCTTTTTGGGCTTCCGCTCCTTGAAGAGCACAGAGTAGATCATAGGCCCCACTCATTTTTCACTACCGGTATATTTTTCAAAATTTTTCGACCTGAAATATATATTCCTGGGAGTCTTGTTTGGGTAATACGATATATATGATAAAAATGTAAATGTCTTTGTTGGATCTGTCAATTTAAGGTCAAGACCATTGTGTAATTGTCCAATTCCTGCACTGCCCATATGTTTGCATGTACAAGTTGAAAGCTTTATTTCATAATGTGGTGCAAATCACAATATGATAGATCTTTTAGGCAAAGGGGCGGGGATTGTCAATGGAAATTAGTTGGCTTTTTTTTGGTCCGTTTCACTAATTGATATTGATCGCAGTCATTGTTAAATGTAATATCTGTGTGGCCAGTATTAATCACAGCAGGTTTAGCTAGTTTGCACCATGTTATGGCATAATCCTTTAAGTGGGCTCACTATCCTGGTAGCCCTTTCAACAGGGTCCCGATGACAAAGTTGTCTCCTCTTACACTGGGTTACGTAGCTGTTTCCATATTGAGTCACATTGAATGGTGTTTTGCAACTGTCACATTAACCTGACTGTTCCACCACAACCACCACCCCAACCCCTTCCCTTACTGCTCCCCGATAACCTGCACCCTATTCACCGCTATTGATGATGTTGCCTTTGCCTATGTTTTATTATGTTTTATTTCTTGCTGGTAATGCAGGGAAAGTCCCGCCCAGCAGTGACATCACCATTGCCAGTGTTGCCTCCCTTGGGGAAGTGACTCACCCAGGCGGGCCTCACTACGCCCCGCCAGGCGTGACATCAGACGGTTACTACCAACGTTCTGCCTGGCACATTCTAAAAACCCAGGGTAAGAGGGGTATTCGTTCTTTGCAGCCCTAGGCTCTTAGTCGTAGAATTAACTCGGACGTGTAGATGCTGCCGGTCAGTCCTGGCTTGTACCTAATGAGGTGCCACATCGCCTCCCTTTCCCCCCAGCCATTGTCCCTCCCACCCATCCTTGATGCAAGGCCTAACATCTGCTTTGTCCATTGTGTGCTGGTTAGCTGTCCCCCTGGCTGTCAGTGAATTTATGGCAGACAGTGCATGAACCGTGCATGAGACTCCGACACTCTCATTACATGTGATAATTGTGTTTGTCTTCTGACTTGTTTGTCTAATTCATCTCGGGTTTTTTTTTTCTTCCTGGAAGACATCATGCAGCGATATTACCCAGGAATGAGTCATAAAGACGCATATGTGCAGGGGCGCTAGAAGTTTGAGATGTTTTTTTTTCGCTTAAAGGAACTGTACTCTTAGTTCCACTTTATTCTTGAGAGAAATAGACGGCAGTGTTCTTCAGGAGAATTGGAAAATACCAAAAAAAATTCCTTCCCCACCATGATCACCACCTTACTACTCTATTTTGGCTATCTCTGAGGGCCTACAGAAATAAATATATAGACATGTTAATGAGCAGCCTGCATTATCACATTGTATTTCACACTAAACTTTGGCGTACTGCTCCTTTAAATGCCTTTTTATTTTTAAGGGGCACTAAATTTACATAATACACACCTAGGAGGAGCTTTGGGTGGAGTTTTTTTAGAGTGCTTAAAGGGTTGTTCAGTTGTAAACTATTGATGGTCTTCCATCAGGATAGGTCATCAATAGCAAATCGACGGGGTCCATCATCCGGGACCACAGCTGATCAGCTGTTTCCCAGGCCAGTGCTCTTGTGCCCTGAGCTGATTTCGACACGAAGCAGACAGATCTGTTCCTATTTTATGGGCCAGGCTACCATTAAAATGAATAGGAACTTGGTCTGCAATACGATGCCTTGCCACTGCAGTAGAAATGGAGCTGTCTGCTTCCTCCTGAAATCGGCTCAGTGCATAAGAGCACCGACCCAGAAAAACGACAGAGTATTGATGACTCATCCTGAAGATTAGCCATTAATAGTTTAAACTGGACAACCCCTTTAACCTCATGGAGGTCCCACACTTGTCCTTTTGTCTACCAGAAGCCACAGAGACTCTTGCCTATTCCCTTCTTCTGGGTTCCGACAAGGTCCAGTTTTTGACCAGCAGAAACAGGTGTGTGGGTTTGACAACCATCTAAGAACCCATTCTCTGTCACTTCTGGTTGTCAAGAATGAGAGTTCAGGCAGACCTCCCCTTCCTAAGAATCCCAAAACAGCTGATTGCAAGGAGTATGAGATGGCTGAAAACTTCAACCAAAGCCTTCAGGTTCTGGGTAAAGTTGAGATACAGAGGCGTAATTTGAAGTTCCTGGGACCCAACACAAAATCTGTAACAGAACCCACAACTCTAATGCCTGAGACCTGGGCCCTGGTGCACCAACACCCCCTGGCTTTATTGGGATAGTCCCCAATCTTCCATTCTTGGTCTGTAACTTGTCAGTACATCTGAAATTACTTGTCCGCTTTCAAGATATTTTGCATCACGAATGGTAAAATTTTTGGAAAAATTTTTTTCAGAATTTGCAAAAAAGATTTCCCCTTCTCTCCTGCCTGAATGTCAACAGCAAAGTAAATATAGACCGAGTCTATTTATACCTGCCCCCAAAATACCAGCAGCCGAGTCCAAAACACATCAATCTCTGGAAAAAAAAGATATGAAAAAAAAAAAATTTCAATTTGTAGATCTTGAACTTTAGAAATAATTATCTGCCTTCTCTTCGTCCCCGGAAGGCTCCTCACCTCAACATGAATTGGGTTAAAATAATTGATTTGAGAATAGGATAGAGAGAAAATGCAATTTCTCGACACTTTTTCGAAAAAAAGAAATTATTCCAAGAATGTCGAAGTTTAAAAAAAAAAAAAAAATTTGAGCGCGGACAGATTTGAGGGAGCCGCTGCCGTCCACAGAGGAGTCAGTGTGTAATTATTATAGCGGTATATTAGTTTATGCGATTGCCCTACCTGCTGTCGTAGGCTTTGAACGAAAGAGCTCATTACGTCTCGGCAGCTGAGCACGCTCCGGTTTGATTGGCTCCCACCTTTCATTGCATTACCAACGCTCAGCTTTCGCCGGTTTGAATGAAGTTGTCTCGGGGCCTCAGACTCGGCTCCTGCCAGGCAGTCTTTAGGGATGAAGGCTGGTTACATTAGCTAACACAACAATGACTGAGACTTCGGCTTTTTCTTTATCGGGGGTTGAATGGCAGTGCTTAGATTTACAGAGTTCCTTGATGTCTCATGCGACTCTGCAGCTTCTTCTGCTGGAAAATCTCTTTGGTCTCTTTGCGACATGAGTCAGACATGAGAGATAGAGGAAAAAGCGGCAAATGCAGCCGGCGTGACAATGCGCTACAAATTTTAAAAAACAGCTTCTTAGAGGAGATCTTCAAAAGAACCTCAGGTCACCAAGAAGAATGCGCTCAGATTACTAGTTTACTCCATAAAAGTAGTCAATTAAAGGCATAGTTAGCCAAACTGGTCCTAGCTATAAAAACGTGCAAGAGCATAGTAATATAGGCGATTGGGACTGCAGCTGCACTAGGGCCCCTATGCCCACAGTGCCCCCTGCCATATAAGAAATGACTGCTTAATTTTAATGGAACACCTTGAGGGTGGAGCATGGTACAAAGAACACCAAAGAGAGAAGTAATGCTCCCTCCCCTAAAGCCCGGCACTTGACTTAACATGGTGTATTGTTTTTACCCAGTGTTCCTTTAAAGGGATATTCCAGGCTCTTCTCAACTACTGATGGACTATCCTCTGGATAGTCCATCAGTAGTTGATGGATAGGGGCTCACCGCTTGAGACCTTCGTCCATCAGCTGATCGTCTGGCCTTTGCATTTAAAGCAGACAGTGAAAGAAGCGGGGGGCATTGAAATCAATGGGAATATCGCACTGCTATTCCACTTCCTGTTCCTGTTACTGACATCCTGTCCTGGGCAGGAAGTATAATAGCAGCGTGGCTTTCCCATTAATTTCAATGGAAGTGAAACTGGTGCCCCCACTTGCCTTCCTGTCCGCGGATGACTGGCAGTGGGACAGACAAACAGCTGACGGATGGGTTACTGAGCAACAGACCATCAACTACTGATGGCCTATCCAGAGGGTAGGATCAGTTAAAAAACAGCCCACACTACTCCTTTAATGTGCACCAAAACCAAAATACAACAGAAAGATTATACAATATTAGTAGGGATGAGCGAGTATACTCGCTAAGGCACTACTCGCTCGAGTAATGTGCCTTAGCCGAGTATCTCCCCGCTCGTCCTGAAAGATTCGGGGCCGGTGCGGGGCGGGGAGCTGCGGGGGAGAGCGGGAAGGAACGGAGGGGAGATCTCTCGCTCCCTCTCTCCTGCCCGCTCTCCCCTGCTCCCCGCTGCGACTCACCTGTCAGCTGCGGCGGCCCCCGAATCTTTAGGGACGAGCAGGGAGATACTCGGCTAAGGCACATTACTCGAGCGAGTAGTGCCTTAGCCAGTATACTCGCTCATCCCTAGATATTAGTAAAAGTGGTATTAGTAATACTTAGTGGTAATATTTCAGCTTTTTGGAGGAAGACCTTTTGTAACTTCGTAGGGAAGTATAATTTAGGATCACATCATTCATGACATCACTTTCCTCGATGATGTCCTACAGTGAAGGCCTCCATTCTCTTGAATATTGGATCAGCCAACAATAGGAGTGCTTCAAGCCTGAAGGATGAATGATCATGACTAGGTATTAGAGTCCGTTGAGGCCTACAGACATTGTAGGAAACCCTTTTGTGACTGAACTAATATCTATAAAGTTACTAAGATACTAGAAAATACTAGAATGTTAGATACCACATAAGCGATAAGTCCTATGACTTAAGTTATTCCTCACTGATGTCTTAAATTAAAGGGGTTTTCCACGACTTGGATATTGATAGCCTCTCCTCAGGATTGGTCATTAATACCAGATCGGTGAGAACCCCCACAAATTAGCTGTGTGAAGTGCCCACAAAACTTGTGTGAGCCACATGGCCAATTCACTGCATACCAGATACAATGCCCTACATTTCATAGTGGCTTGGCCTGGTATAGCGTCTTGAGTCCTATGGAGGCTATATGACCAATGAAAATGACATCACAGGGTTCGTCAATCAGCTGATTGTCGGGGATCCCAAGTGGCGGAGCACCTTCGATCTGATATTGATGGCTCATCCTGAGGATAGCCCTTAGTCCTGGAAAATCCTTATAAAGGCAGATTTGCCTTATATATTGTTTCAAGCCAGAAAATGGCCGCCCTAGCTTTGTTACATCGCCAATTAGGCTAATCGCCATTAATGCTAATCCTTTCAATCAAATTTGAACAAACTACGGCCTACCTGGAATTAAAGTACACATTTCATGGCCAAGCAAGTATCTGACTGGGGTGGGGTGTTTTTTTAAGGAAGGAAAGGGCAGTATAAATTTTTTAAAAAGTCATCAGTAAGTATCGCATGACCATCAGATACAAGTTCCACCCTTCATCAAACATACCATTTTTTTAGTTCCCCATTTGGCCTGTGTGTCTTCTTCATCATTTTCGTCATCGAGCGATGAGCTGCACTGGAATCCCAAGTGGAGACTCTGCGGATAATTGTACCTTTGGCTGCTCCATTGCTGTTTGTTGTGTTTCCTTATCGCGGAGCTCTCCGGGGAGCAGACAAGGTTTTTGGGGAGTGTTTTCGTTTCCTTTCTTTTTTACCTGAACAGAATTCTAAACTCAATTTCTGTCTTCTCAACAAAAAAGCTTTGTTTTTTTCTGGCTGGAAGCCTGAAAACAAGTGCAGAGTCTTGGCTGCATTTTAAAAGAGTAGCTGAACAGTAAACATCTTAAAAACAGGAGCAACTTTAGCCCGTAAGGGACTAAGCAGCATTAGAGTTGTCTATGAAGAGGGCCATGTCTCTTACTTTGACCCCCAAATCCTCATTATGTAGGGATGTATCGGGGTAAGTGAGTTGTCGGGGAATGTGCCTAGGTTGGTGCCAACAAGCTTCTCAGCGCAGGTCCAGCCTCATACGGTACACCACACTATATATAGTGTACAAATAATACAACACCTCCTTAGAGGCACCCAAATGACAGTGGTATATATTAGCTCAAAACAATGTCCATACAGTTGCCAAAATAACTATATAGTGCTACGCAATACCAAGATATAGAGTTTAAATGGGTTGTCCTGTTATAAACTATTGATGGCTATCCTGAGACTGGAGCATGCGTGCACTGAGCAGACTTTTACAGGAAGCAGACAGTTCTATTCACACTGCGGTGGTCAGGCTTGGTACTGCAAGCCATTGATTTCTATGGGAACTTATTCTTCAGTACCAAACTTTGCCACTGCAGTGTTTCCTGCCAAAATGAGCTCACTACACAAGCACAGTAGCCAAGACAGCAGCAGAACGCCATAGGTCCTGGGAGATGGACTCCCCTTGAACTACGTATCGTAAGGATAGGCCATCAGTGCTTTACAAATGGACAACCTCTTTAAGTACCAAGAGAGAGTGACGAAGTTAGGCTGCCTGCACACGGGCATCGATTCTTCCTGCACATGAACAGCTCCAATTGCAGTTTCCGCTCGCGGAGGAAGAATTGCAGCATGGTCTATTTTTGCGCGGTGTCTGCACGGACAGTTTCCATTTAATTAATTGGAAGCCGTCTGAACCATGTCCCGTACGCAATTAACATTGCAGACAGGTCGCTGATCCTGCGTCATCGCCGATTGACTGAGAGGAGAAATGACAGGTACGAGCAGACGCCGCTGCTGTCAGGGTTGGATTCCGCTGTGGGCTCCTGCATGTGGAATCCATCTCTACCATGTGCAGGCGGCCTAAAAGGTATCTAAAAACAGTGCCAGAAAATGCCTGAATAATGCTACCACACAGCTAAAAAGACCCACAGTGATCACAAGCCTTAAGGGCCATTTACACCAAACCAACGATTGGGCAAAAACACACCTAGGAATGTTCTTTTTCCCGATCATCGGCCCATGTCAAGGTGCCACCAATCACGCGACGAATGAGCAAACACAATTGCATCTTTTATGCCGCATGAAAACTAATCTTTGTCGGCAGCACATCACCCAATGGATGTGCTGCAAACAATGATGAAGCTCTATGGGGGATTAATGATTGTGTAAGCGATTGTTCATCCTCTAAGGGCTCCTTCAGACTGGCGAGAGCAATATCCGGCCGTGATTTATGGCCCGGCATCACCCTCGCCATCCTTCTGAAACCCTGGATGCGAGGTGTTTTCACATGTAAACACCCTCACATCCCTGCAGGCTTTCCCTTCATCTCCGCCGTGGCTGTCATAGCCGCATCATGAGATTGCGATGTTCTCCCACTTTTTTCACAACCCCCGGATGGGACAGCTTTGAAGGAATCCCCTGCTGCAGAGGATTGCAATGTTCTCCCACTGTCTTCAATGGGACCGCCGCTGCTGCCGCCGGCCCCATTGAAAACAATGGGCAATATCGCAAAAAGAAAGGATATGCTGCAATGTGTTTCCTGCACAGCATCACATCGCGGTGCCATGCAGGAAAACATCGCAAATGTCAATGAATCCATTCAAAAGGATGGGTTTCATATTTGTGCGTCTCGCAATGCACAAATCTCGCACGATTTTCTCACCAGTATGAATGCACCCTAATAGAGTCTGAACTGGGCTCTGTGAAGGGCCAGTAGACGAGAACCAATCTTGTTGATCGCCATTCATCATAAATGTTTTTTTCCAATGTTAAAGGACCCTTAGGTCCTAGATATGAAGACAACCTTTGGACTATACCAAAACCTGATGGTTTATAAGCCTGTGAAATTCCTAAGATGAGAACTTCTAGGACTCATCGTGTCACAACCTTATACATTAAATGATGCCACAGCTTGGGAATGATGATGTCCTAAATCCCAGCTTGGGAACCAAGTAGTATTCTAAATCCCATAATGAAAGGAATTTTTTTTTTTGTCGTTTATAGTATTTAAATTTTTTTGTCACTGATGTATTTCTCTTATCTCTTGAAGGTAAACATCAGGAAGTCATGGGAAAAGATTCCACTAAGACTGTCCACTTCACTTTCCTCATTGGATGTGTTTTCGTGTCCTTCGTGATTGGAGCAATCTTCTCTGGTCTATTTGTATCTTGCTACTGCAATCACATGTTTCAGAAAAACAAACACAATGCCAAGGACCCAGAATCCAATCTTCAACGACCGCTATCCCTGAGGAGTCTGGCAAAGATAAACGGTCTACTAGATAGTCAGTCCAAGGAAGGAATGATGGAGTCAACTTCTCCGAAGCTCTATACCACTCTTCTTCATGGTGACAAAGAACAACCAGCAGAGACAACCAAAGCTGGAAGTAAAGAACATCCGGAGCTCCAGGGTCTTCCCACCCCAGAATCCACACCAGAACTGCCAATGAAGAACCTCAAAGCCTTCAAGAACCAATGGGAAAGAAACCAGAATTGTAATAATGCTAAAGAAATCCAAAGCAAAAGTCCTGTGTTTCATTTCCCCGTCTCAAACTCCCAGGTATTCCAGTTTCCCAGCACAGTGGTCCTACCAAGCAGCATGCATGGATACGACCAACCTCTTTCTAGCTATGCAGATGATAAGAAGATACCCAACTCTGAAAGGGCTTTGATTCGTCATTCACAGTGTTATCTTCCAAAAGGCGGTGAGATGACAACTCTTGACGAACTTTTAAAACACCTTCCGGAAGGTGGCGGATCACCAAGAAAAATGTCGGGAATGATGGCTATAAGCCCACAAGCTGTCAGTCCTCATTCACCTGTATCATTCATGAACAGAGTACAGCCCCAAATTCCTGACACTGAAAGTGCTCCTTACTATAGCTCTTCAACACTTCCAAGAGACAGTCTGCCCAGGAGACTAGATATCCCCCCAGATGTTTCTCCTCAGTCATGCATGGAAAAACATTCTAGACACCCATCCCAGAGACATTCTCTATCCTCCGGACACAAACTCATGAGCATAGGTCCAGGAGGGCCATTGATTTCAAGGCAGCATAGCCTAGGACAAGGTAGCAGACAACATCCACCTCCTCTCCTCACAAGGATGCATTCAACAGGCACCCCAGTGCCCATGGATAGCCACAGTGTTTTTCTATCTCGGCAACACAGTTACACAGAACAAACCCCAATGCAGAGGGGTATGGTGAAAAGGACCCTGTCCTTGAGACCAGAGCTGTCCTCAAACCCTGTGTTCCTGCCATCTTCCCCAGTAAAGGAAGGAAACCAGTTTAAGTATTGAAAATCACTTCTTGAAGTTATACCAAATGGAGAACACTTCTAAACTTCTGAAATGTGAAAAACAAATGCTATGAAATTTGCCTTGGTGTTCTAAATCACTAAAAGAGTGCTTCAAAAACATCCAATGTCAAGTCATCTCCAGCAAACAGGAACGTTGTGTGAAAGGACTGGAGAGTGGTGGGGAGAGATAAGATGGACTTAGCCACCAACACCCCACTCAACTGGTCTTACTTAAGGCCATTGTGGGACTCTGTTGGATGGTAGACATCTGCTGTTCATTTTTAAGTATTCTACCTAGCTACATTGTTTTCCTCTACTTGGAGAGCATGATCTGTTGACATCCAATGTCCTTTCGGAGATCAGAAAGTATGCCCATTAGTTGACTGTATTGGGGCGGTTGGTTAATGACATAACATCACAGATCATAATAAGTGATGGATCACTTCAATGGACTTTTACCTGTGTCCCTGAGCCGTAAAAAAACCCCACTGAGGAACGTGGAACGATCCGTCAGAATTTTCCTGGATGCAGTTGGATACATTGAACGGATACCTCAAGAGGAATAGATCAAATGTAAATTAATTTATATACATCCATGTGTGTATGTATATGTATATATGTGTGTATATATATATACACATATATGTATATATATATAAAGATATATATATATTTCACAACCTAACTCCATATAAAAGGAGGTTTAATACCCTACTGTGTAGGGGCAAGAAACTCACTTCTATATTAATATTACTGAAAGTGTATAGATCGAGAGAGAAAAAAACATATCGGAGAATAGATGTTGGTGACTGAGCCAGGCTATAATGTGACCTACCTAATGATTAAGACCATGGTTGGACTCTGAGCCAGGCTATAAAGTGATCCATTCAATGATTAAGATTAGGTAACAATGGTGGCCCACCGCATTATGATTATCTCACCGTATCAGTATCACAAGTCAACTGTCTCGTCTCGGCTGTCCTTGAATCCCTGGTGACTTACTGTACATGAGCGATATATACTATATATTCACGATCAGGGTGATGTATACCAGCCAAGATATAAGCACTATGTGCTTAAAATTGAATGGGGCTCCAGCCCGATGCCTCTAATGACGAGTGTCCGGACAGAGTTGGCCAAGACTTCAAATTCCTTGAGAAGAGAGAGGTTCTTGGCCTTCCGACTCTGCCTTTGTTTGAATCCAGTTAGCTCAATGGATAGTCTGTGTACATGTGTGCCTTATTTCAATTTAGTATTATGAACAGTGAGATTGTAGCAACACAAGTCTGTATTTATTTTGTCACGGAGTGGTGATTTTTTTTTTTTTGCTAAGGGTGCTTTTTAGAATGTCAGAAAATCTCCACTTGACACTGTTGTGAAATACCTTCTCTGCAGAAAAGTTCAGGACTTTGGGTGCTGTGTCCTATGAGTTTCCAGATACCCTTAGTTCTTTATTGTATTGTCGATTTTCCATCGGCAGTCCCTTATGGTCTTCATTTGGTCACCGGTCTTCACCAGAGGTCGAGTAAAGTTGGCCATATACCAACCTTAATAGAAAGTTCTCCAAGTACTTCAATAACAGCAAGGCCATGTGTAACCATGGGGCAATTATAAGGATGCCTGCTTCATGGGTGTTGGGAACCTCTTCATGACTTCCCGTATCTGCAATTACCCAATTACCATAACATACCCTTCTCTGCAGACAAGTTTAGGACTTTAGGTGCCGTGGTGTCCCATGAGTTTCCAGATCTCTGTAGATCTTTATTGTCTTGCTGCGGTCCCGTATAGTGTCCATGTGGTCCCGGGTCCCCACCAGAGGTCAAGTAAATTTGACAATAAACCAACCTTAATAGAAACTGCTCCAAGTACTTCAGTAACAGCAAGGCCATGTGTAACCTTGGGCCAATGATAACGATGCCCACCTCGTAGGTTGTTTGAACCTGTTCACGGCTTCCCCTCTCTACAAGTACAATAACGTGAGCCAAAAAGGAAAGAAACCACATCTACAAAGCATGAGATATGGGTGGGGTGCGGCAAACAACTACATGAAACAGTCTATCGTAGGGGTGGGAACCAGAACAGAAGCGGACAGCTCTATATTGAGTTTTCCTATGTAACCGTAACACCAACTTTACACAGAGAAGTTAGAGGACTTTAGCCACAAGACACAGTTTAAGAAGTCACTTGCAATACTAACAATAAAAGGACATTACCATAAATCGCAGCAAAATATGGAGGTCAAATTGTTTTTACTTTGTTCGGGGGGGGGGGGGGGGAGGGAGGAGAATCAGTGCAATTTTCGACCTTATCTCTTACACATAGGACTATTTTAGCTTGCTATGGAATGAGTGGGGTTTTTTTCCACACCGAGAAGGGATTTTTTACCATTTCCTTCTTAAAATGCATAGCAGTATTCTATTGAGGAATAACCCTAACCCAATTAAAGGGGTTTTCCAGGCAAAAACTATTAATGACCAATGCTCAAGATAGGTCATCAATAGTTAATCTCCGGGGACCCACTGCTCATGATCTCCAGCAATGCCGTGGAGGTGTAATAGCCACTTCAGCTCCCATTGATTTCAGTGGGAACGAAGCCAGCTTATGGCACTTCCTGCCTGAACTCCTGTGGTGCACATTTGGCAGGCTGCACTGATAACGAGCCAGGTGACTACTGGGGATCCCAAACAATTATCTGTTGAGGACCTATCCTGAGGATAGGTCCTTAATAGTTTCTCCTTGACCATATTCCACAATGCAAGGGCTTATTCTGACGTGCGTATATCGGCTGGGTTTTCACGCCCACCCGATATAGGCTGTCCCTGTGTGCAGGAGGAGGAGACGGGAGCAGTGCACTGAGCTCCCGCCCCCTCTCCACTCCTCACCGCTGTTTGCAATGGGTGGGACGGAGCTAAGTTCCGCCCCGCCCCCTCCCATTGCAAATAATGGCAAGGGGTGGGAGCGCAGTGCACTGCTCTCGTCCCATCTCCTCTTCCTGCAGAGTGGGGCAGTGTATATCGGCCAGGCGTGAAAACACGGCCAATATATGCCCGTCTGAATAAAGCCTAAGATAGACATGGCTGCTGACTTTAAAAAAGGGAGTGGACAGGTAGAGGTTAACTATTTTAAGTATTGTTTCATCACCCGCCCCCACTGCAACCAATGTGATTTTATTGAGACCCCTCTAAAGTGAATAAGGGTACTTTTAGACGGAACGATTTACCGTTCGCACGACCAAACGATGTCAAAGTTTACGCGTTCGTTTGTGCAGCCCGTTTATACAGGCAGATAAACCGCTTACTTTCTCAATTTTTCGGTTGTTTCCATTGACTGTATGAGTAAATGAGAACGACTGAACGATCCGTATTTAAAACAAATAATTAGCGAATGAGCCACCAATGATTTTCATGCCTGAATGAAACAAACAGCGAAAGAATAAATTATTGTTCGATCGTGCAAATTAGAACGATCTCGCGATTTTTTTTTCAATGATGATCATCCCGTCCAAACGCACCTTAAGGCTCACTGCAACACCACATACAAATCATCAAGAGGTGCGCCGCTGTTTTAGAAAAACTGATACTAAGTGTCTGTAAACCAAGAAGACAGGAGATAAAACCCTTCCCGACACAAAGAAGGAAAAAGAAATATAATGGTAACCAAAAAATGGCGCACAGCCAGACGGAGCTTGGCCGCTCTTCTTGTGCTAATTGATTTTTTCTGGATTAATTGCGTAACAATGAATGACAAACTTTGAGGGATCGCAGATGTGAGCGCCGACATTTTCCTTCGTTTCCAATTAAATCACAGCAGAAGCCGTAAACATATATAACACTTGTAAAATGCTAATTTTTGTTTAAAAACATCACTGCCAATTATTTTTTCAGTTTTATCTTGGCTACACACAGCGGGGCCGAGACGAGGGGTAAGCAGAACGGTCGGCTGCTTGAAGGGGTTGACTTTCATTCTCTCTTTGGCACCCTAATTGCTAGCAGGGGTAAGCTGCCTCAGGTTATACAGTCTGCCTCCGCTGGTGAACTGTAGTATTGCGTGCTGACTATAGCAGTGAAAGGCGGATCCTGCAATGTACAGATAGGAGCGGCCCACCAGAGCAGGAGATGGATGCTCGTTTTTGACCCTCCTTTTACTTTTTTTTCATAATAACAGCAATAATGAACATCTAAAAATTAAATAAAATGAATCTAAAAAACATTTTAATTATAAGTAAAAAACATGAAATGAAAAATATTTCCATCTTCACAAACTGAATTTTTTTTTCCATGTAAATAGGGTACAAGTTGTTCTCAGTTGGTGGTCAAATGTCATTAAATTGAACCTTAAGCCCCAAGGACCAGAGTGGCAGAGTGGAGAGTTATATTACCTACATTTGGTCTTCTCTGCCGTTCTCCCTCTGATCCACCAGTTCTAGACATCATGGTCCAAGATGGCCGCCGCAATGTTCCAACTACCTAATCCACACAGTGCATTGGTAGTGTTAGACTAACAATGTACTATACCTGCTCTCTGATTGGCTAGCACTGCTCATGATAATGACCAATCAGAGAACAACATGCAGCATTCTTTCATCTCGTCAAATCCAGCAAAATGCGGGACTGCCAGGTGGAAACAAATGGACCCCAATTTAGTCAATGGAGTTCATTTGGTTCCATCATATCATAGTTCCTATTGTTCAGTTGCCTCTCTACGTGAAGCAGGAAAACAAAAACCCCTAGAACAGCTATGAAACAGCCATTAATGGTTCTTCACTGCTCCCGATCTGATACTACCTGTGGTTTCTGTACCTCCTGGTCCCTATTGACACGGACATGTGACTGCTGCAGCCAATCACTGGCCATCTTGCTCCTTGTTGACAACAAACGTGACTGCTGAGGTCAATCAGTTGCGGTAGCAGTTCAGTGATGTGGTCAGTGATTGGCTGCAGCAGTCACATGTCCGTGTCAGCAGGAATCAGGATACCCAGTGATTGGCTATAACAGTCACATGTATGTATGAACAGGGATCAGAAAGTACACAAATCAGTGGGAGATCCTGGGAAGTGTCAGATCAGGAGCATTGGTAAGACAAGTAATATTCATTTTACCATATGTGACCAGACAACCCCTTTAAGGGGTTGTAAAATATTGTTGGCATATCATCTGGATAGGTTATCAATAGAATGGGAGTCCATTGCCCAGGATCCCCACCAATCAGCTGTTCTCTGGGCCGATATACATAGGCACTGAGCTGATTTCTTCACAGTGGTCAGGCTTGGTATTGCAGGTAAAGCTCCCATTAAAATGGATGGCCTGCAATACCAAGCCTGGCCACTGCAGAGAGAACGGAGCTGTCTGCTTCCTGCTGAAATCAGTTCAGTGCACAAACACACCAGTCCAGAGAACAGGTGATTGGCAGGCGAACCTGGTGACAGACCCCCATTGGTCTACTATCCTGAGGATATGCCAGGAAGAGTTTACAACTGAATAACCCCTTTAAGTATTAAAAAACTGTTTCCTGTGACTTCACTCTGCAAGGTCTACTCCCAATCTACCATGTGCCTACACAAAGCCAAAGCAGCCATATTGTACGGTAACCCAGCAGCAGAAGATATCTTGATAGGTCAACCCCTGGTGGCCGCCATTTTGTATGGGATTCCAGACGAACTCTTAACACTTTTTGTTTCATCTTTTTTGGATTGTTTTCCAATTGTTTACCTAATATTTATTCCAAAAACACTAAAGTCTTTCAATATGCCACTAAAAATAACGATGGTAACACCCTCCAAGGTATTCGCCCCTCAGAAGAAAGGTTAAGATACGTCAAGTCAAAAAGGTTGATGTCTATGGCAGGCTCCTGACTTCTTCACCCTTACACACAGTTGCACCCTTCACCCCTTATTATAACGTATAATAGTCCGACTCTTTGGACGGAATAATTTCTTGTCCCTCTGTATTGACTGACATCATCTGCATTTTTTATAAAGACAGTGAATGTAAAGTTTGTAAAAAAAAAAACTGATAATAAAAAAGAAGGAAAAAACATAAGTGTCTTCTGTCATGTGTTGAACGAGCGGCTGTAAAGGGGCTACCAGTGTAATCAACCTGAGAAGTGGAAGACGGAAGATTGTACATTTCTTGGGAACGCCCAATCAGATCCCTATCAGTAAGCAAAGTATACTATTCAATTACATAATTCAGCCATGAGGGTGCAAATGAGGTGGAGGACTCCTCTGAGAAGTCCGTCAGATAAAAGTTTATATGAAATGTAACTAAAGCCTCTGGCACATTTCCTATATGAGAGTGCAGGTGGAAAAACATCCATTTGCATAGGCTATAATGCGGTTGTGTGCTTTACATGGATTAACGTGCACAGCACATGGCCTCCACATGCACTAGTGTGCCAAAAGCCCTGAAAAGTATACTTTACAATAATACACGAGGAGCAGTGCTGGAGCCATGACAAAACTCACTTTAATCAAAAAAAGGCAATGATTGTCAGCACTGAGTAAGGAAATGATTGAAACTACAACACATAAAACTGAACAAAACTTACTACAGCTTCTAGGATGAAATGTGCAAAACAAAGTAATTTAGATATTATACACATACCCCTGTGTTTTAAAATATAACTACTATAATACTGCCCCCTATGTACAAGAATATAACTACTATAATACTGCCCCCTTTGTACAAGAATATAACTACTATAATACTGCTCCTATGTACAAGAATATAACTATTATAATACTGCCCCCTATGTACAAGAATATAACTACTATAATACTGCCCCCTATGTACAAGAATATAACTACTATAATACTGCCCCCTATGTACATGAATATAACTACTATAATACTGCCCCTATGTACAGGAATATAACTACTATAATACTGGCCCATGTACAAGAATATAACTACTATAATACTGCCTTCTATGTACAAGAATATAACTACTATAATACTGGCCCATGTACAAGAATATAACTACTATAATACTGCCCCTATGTATAATAATATAACTACTATAATACTGGCCCATGTACAAGAATATAACAACTATAATACTGCCCCCTATGTTCAAGAATATAACTACTATAATACTGCCCCCTATGTACAAGAATATAACTACTATAATACTGCCCCCTATGTACAAGAATATAACTACTATAATACTGCTCCCTATGTACAAGAATATAACTACTATAATACTGCCTCCTATGTACAAGAATATAACTACTATAAGGGTGGACACCCACTGGCGTTTTTTTCTCCACTGCGCTGCGGGAGTAAAGTTAAAGTCTTGCAGCGCAGTGTGAGAAAAAAGCCAGCATCACGCCGGCATATCGCCAGTCTTTTCAATGGGGGCAGCGGCAGCAGTGCTAGCCCCATTGAAAAGAGAAGCAGAAAGCCGGGGACTTCTGCCACAGCTGTGGCAGAAGTCCCCAGCATTCTATCCCATTGCTTTCAATGGGATCGGCACTGCTGAATGAATAGCTAAGGGCTATGTGTCATTGGCTAAGCGCTCAGTCAATAGCTTAGCAGTAGCTGCTCTTGGCTGAGCCCTCAGCCAATCTGCACAGCCCTTTCAGGAGGCGGGGATTTTTAAATCTCCGACTGCTGAAAGAGCTTAAAGGGGTTGTCCCGCGCCGAAACGGGTTTTTTTTTTAACCCCCCCCCCCCCCCCCCCCCCGTTCGGCGCGAGACAACCCCGATGCAGGGGTTAAAAAAACAACCCGCACAGCGCTTATCTGAATCCCGGCGGTCCGGCGTCTTCATACTTACCTGCTGAAGATGGCCGCCGGGATCCTCTGTCTCCGTGGACCGCAGGGCTTCTGTGCGGTCCATTGCCGATTCCAGCCTCCTGATTGGCTGGAATCGGCACGTGATGGGGCGGAGCTACACGGAGCCCCATTGAGAAGATAAGAAGATAAGAAGACCCGGACTGCGCAAGCGCGGCTAATTTGGCCATCGGAGGGCGAAAATTAGTCGGCTCCATGGGAACGAGGACGCCAGCAACGGAGCAGGTAAGTATAAAACTTTTTATAACTTCTGTATGGCTCATAATTAATGCACAATGTACATTACAAAGTGCATTAATATGGCCATACAGAAGTGTATAGACCCACTTGCTGTCGCGGGACAACCCCTTTAATAGCAGTGCAGGGGAGCCATCAGGAGGACGCGTCTGAGCGCCGGAGGGGTGAGTAAATTTTTTTTTACACACTTTCTACTGATTATTGGGGAAGGGCTTACATTTCAAGCCCTTCTCCGATAATGTTACTGCGGGGCTTGGCAGAAACCATTGCTTTCAATTGGATCTGCAGCAGTGCCGATCCCATTGAAAGCAATGGGATAGAATGCCACGGACTTCTGCCACAGCTGTCACAACTGTGGCAGAGGATTCCTTCATCCCGGCAGTCTGCGTGGGGATGAAGGAAACTCCTGCCACAGCTGTCACAGCTGTCACAGCTGTGGCAGAAGTCAGCGGCATTTTCCCTATGTTTTCAATGGGGCTAGCACTGCTGCCACTGGCCCCATTGACACCACTAGCGATATGCCGGATCTATACCGGCGCCTTTCTTGCGCTGCAAGGCGAGAGTTTTCTCGTGCTCTCGCAGCGCAAGAAAGAAAAAATCGCCATTGAGCGTCCACCCTAATACTGTCCCCTCTGTACGAGATTTTAACTACCATAATACTGCCCCCTATGTACAAGAATGTAACTACTATAATACTGTCCTCTATGTACAAGAATATAACTACTATAATACTGCTCCTATGTACAAGAATATAGCTACTATAATACTGCCCCCTATGTACAAGAATATCACTACTATAATACTGCCCCCTATGTACAAGAATATAACTACTATAATACTGCCCCCTATGTACAAGAATATAACTACTATAATACTGCCCCCTATGTACAAGAATGTAACTACTATAATACTGTCCTCTATGTACAAGAATATAACTATTATAATACTGCCCCCTATGTACAAGAATATAACTACTATAATACTGCCCCCTATGTACAAGAATATAACTACTATAATACTGCCCCCTATGTACAAGAATATAACTACTATAATACTGCCTCCTATGTACAAGAATATAACTACTATAATACTGCCCCCTATGTACAAGAATATAACTACTATAATACTGCCTCCCATGTACAAGAATATAACTACTATAATACTGCTCCAATGTACAAAAATGTAACTACTATAATACTGCCCCCTCTGTACAAGAATATAACTACTATAATACTGCCCCTATGTACAAGAATATAACTACTATACTACTGCCCCCATGTACAAGAATATAATTACTATAATACTGCTCCAATGTACAAGAATTTAACTACTATAATACTGCCCCCTATGTGCAAGAATATAACTACTATAATACTGCCTCCTATGTACAAGAATATAACTACTATAATACTGCTCCCTATGTACATGAATATAACTACTATAATACTGCCTCCTATGTACAAGAATATAACTACTATAATACTGCCCCCTATGTACAAGAATATAACTACTATAATACTGCCTCCCATGTACAAGAATATAACTACTATAATACTGCTCCAATGTACAAGAATGTAACTACTATAATACTGCCCCCTCTGTACAAGAATATAACTACTATAATACTGCCCCCTATGTACAAGAATATAACTACTATAATACTGCCCCCATGTACAAGAATATAATTACTATAATACTGCTCCAATGTACAAGAATTTAACTACTATAATACTGCCCCCTATGTGCAAGAATATAACTACTATAATACTGCCTCCCATGTACAAGAATATAACTACTATAATACTGCTCCAATGTACAAAAATGTAACTACTATAATACTGCCCCCTCTGTACAAGAATATAACTACTATAATACTGCCCCTATGTACAAGAATATAACTACTATACTACTGCTCCTATGTACAAGAATATAACTACTATAATACTGCCCCCTATGTACAAGAATATAACTACTATAATACTGCCCCCATGTACAAGAATATATTTACTATAATACTGCTCCAATGTACAAGAATTTAACTACTATAATACTGCCCCCTATGTGCAAGAATATAACTACTATAATACTGCCTCCTATGTACAAGAATATAACTACTATAATACTGCCTCCTATGTACAAGAATATAACTACTATAATACTGCCCCCTATGTACAAGAATATAACTACTATAATACTGCCCCCATGTACAAGAATATAATTACTATAATACTGCTCCAATGTACAAGAATTTAACTACTATAATACTGCCCCCTATGTGCAAGAATATAACTACTATAATACTGCCCCCTATGTACAAGAATATAACTACTATAATACTGCCTCCTATGTACAAGAATATAACTACTATAATACTGCCTCCTATGTACAAGAATATAACTACTATAATCCTGCTCCCTATGTACCAGAATATAACTACTATAATACTGCCCCCTATGTACAAGAATATAACTACTATAATACTGCCTCCTATGTACAAGAATATAACTACTATAATACTGCCCCGTATGTACAAGAATATAACTACTATAATACTGCCCCTATGTACAAGAATATAACTACTATAATACTGCTCCCTATGTACAAGAATATAACTACTATAATACTGCCTCCTATGTACAAGAATATAACTACTATAATACTGCCACCTATGTACAAGAATATAACTACTATAATACTGCCCCCTATGTACAAGAATATAACGACTATAATACTGCTCCAATGTACAAGAATGTAACTACTATAATACTGCCCCCATGTAGAAGAATATAACTACTATAATAATGATCCTATGTACTAGAATATAACTACTATAATACTGCCCCCTATGTACAAGAATATACCTACTATACTACTGCTCCTATGTACAAGAATATAACTACTATAATACTGCCCCCTATGTACAAGAATATACCTACTATACTACTGCTCCTATGTACAAGAATATAACTACTATAATACTGCCCCCTATGTACAAGAATATAACTACTATAATACTGCCTCCTATGTACAAGAATATAACTACTATAATACTGCTCCCATGTAGAAGAATATAACTACTATAATACTGCCCCTATGTACAAGAATATAACTACTATAATACTGCTCCCTATGTACAAGAATATAACTACTATAATACTGCCCCCTATGTACAAGAATATAACGACTATAATACTGCTCCAATGTACAAGAATGTAACTACTATAATACTGCTCCCTATGTTCAAGAATATAACTACTATAATACTGCTCCCTATGTGCAAGAATATAACTACTATAATACTGGCCCCTATGTACAAGAATATAACTACTATAATACTGCCCCCTATGTACAAGAATATAACTACTATAATACTGCCCCCTATGTACAAGAATATAACTACTATAATACTGCCCCCTATGTACAAGAATATAACTACTATAATACTGCCCACTGTACAAGAATATAACTACTATAATACTGTCTTCTACGTACAAGAACATAACTACTATAATACTGCCCCCTATGTACAAGAATATAACTACTATAATACTGCCCCCTATGTACAAGAATATAACTACTATAATACTGCTCCTATGTACAAGAATATAACTACTATAATACTGCTCCTATGTACAAGAATATAACTACTATAATACTGCCCCCTATGTACAAGAATATAACTACTATAATACTGCTCCCTATGTTCAAGAATATAACTACTATAATACTGCTCCCTATGTGCAAGAATATAACTACTATAATACTGGCCCCTATGTACAAGAATATAACTACTATAATACTGCCCCCTATGTACAAGAATATAACTACTATAATACTGCCCCCTATGTACAAGAATATAACTACTATAATACTGCCCACTGTACAAGAATATAACTACTATAATACTGCCCCCTATGAACAAGAATATAACTACTATAATACTGCCCCTATGTACAAGAATATAACTACTATAATACTGCCTCCTATGTACAAGAATATAACTACTATAATACTGCCACCTATGTACAAGAATATAACTACTATAATACTGCCCCCTATGTACAAGAATATAACGACTATAATACTGCTCCAATGTACAAGAATGTAACTACTATAATACTGCCCCCATGTAGAAGAATATAACTACTATAATAATGATCCTATGTACTAGAATATAACTACTATAATACTGCCCCCTATGTACAAGAATATACCTACTATACTACTGCTCCTATGTACAAGAATATAACTACTATAATACTGCCCCCTATGTACAAGAATATACCTACTATACTACTGCTCCTATGTACAAGAATATAACTACTATAATACTGCCCCCTATGTACAAGAATATAACTACTATAATACTGCCTCCTATGTACAAGAATATAACTACTATAATACTGCTCCCATGTAGAAGAATATAACTACTATAATACTGCCCCTATGTACAAGAATATAACTACTATAATACTGCTCCCTATGTACAAGAATATAACTACTATAATACTGCCCCCTATGTACAAGAATATAACGACTATAATACTGCTCCAATGTACAAGAATGTAACTACTATAATACTGCTCCCTATGTTCAAGAATATAACTACTATAATACTGCTCCCTATGTGCAAGAATATAACTACTATAATACTGGCCCCTATGTACAAGAATATAACTACTATAATACTGCCCCCTATGTACAAGAATATAACTACTATAATACTGCCCCCTATGTACAAGAATATAACTACTATAATACTGCCCCCTATGTACAAGAATATAACTACTATAATACTGCCCACTGTACAAGAATATAACTACTATAATACTGTCTTCTACGTACAAGAACATAACTACTATAATACTGCCCCCTATGTACAAGAATATAACTACTATAATACTGCCCCCTATGTACAAGAATATAACTACTATAATACTGCTCCTATGTACAAGAATATAACTACTATAATACTGCTCCTATGTACAAGAATATAACTACTATAATACTGCCCCCTATGTACAAGAATATAACTACTATAATACTGCTCCCTATGTTCAAGAATATAACTACTATAATACTGCTCCCTATGTGCAAGAATATAACTACTATAATACTGGCCCCTATGTACAAGAATATAACTACTATAATACTGCCCCCTATGTACAAGAATATAACTACTATAATACTGCCCCCTATGTACAAGAATATAACTACTATAATACTGCCCACTGTACAAGAATATAACTACTATAATACTGCCCCCTATGAACAAGAATATAACTACTATAATACTGCCCCTATGTACAAGAATATAACTACTATAATACTGCTCCCTATGTACAAGAATATAACTACTATAATACTGCCTCCTATGTACAAGAATATAACTACTATAATACTGCCACCTATGTACAAGAATATAACTACTATAATACTGCCCCCTATGTACAAGAATATAACGACTATAATACTGCTCCAATGTACAAGAATGTAACTACTATAATACTGCCCCCATGTAGAAGAATATAACTACTATAATAATGATCCTATGTACTAGAATATAACTACTATAATACTGCCCCCTATGTACAAGAATATACCTACTATACTACTGCTCCTATGTACAAGAATATAACTACTATAATACTGCCCCCTATGTACAAGAATATACCTACTATACTACTGCTCCTATGTACAAGAATATAACTACTATAATACTGCCCCCTATGTACAAGAATATAACTACTATAATACTGCCTCCTATGTACAAGAATATAACTACTATAATACTGCTCCCATGTAGAAGAATATAACTACTATAATACTGCCCCTATGTACAAGAATATAACTACTATAATACTGCTCCCTATGTACAAGAATATAACTACTATAATACTGCCCCCTATGTACAAGAATATAACGACTATAATACTGCTCCAATGTACAAGAATGTAACTACTATAATACTGCTCCCTATGTTCAAGAATATAACTACTATAATACTGCTCCCTATGTGCAAGAATATAACTACTATAATACTGGCCCCTATGTACAAGAATATAACTACTATAATACTGCCCCCTATGTACAAGAATATAACTACTATAATACTGCCCCCTATGTACAAGAATATAACTACTATAATACTGCCCCCTATGTACAAGAATATAACTACTATAATACTGCCCACTGTACAAGAATATAACTACTATAATACTGTCTTCTACGTACAAGAACATAACTACTATAATACTGCCCCCTATGTACAAGAATATAACTACTATAATACTGCCCCCTATGTACAAGAATATAACTACTATAATACTGCTCCTATGTACAAGAATATAACTACTATAATACTGCTCCTATGTACAAGAATATAACTACTATAATACTGCCCCCTATGTACAAGAATATAACTACTATAATACTGCTCCCTATGTTCAAGAATATAACTACTATAATACTGCTCCCTATGTGCAAGAATATAACTACTATAATACTGGCCCCTATGTACAAGAATATAACTACTATAATACTGCCCCCTATGTACAAGAATATAACTATTATAATACTGCCCCCTATGTACAAGAATATAACTACTATAATACTGCCCACTGTACAAGAATATAACTACTATAATACTGCCCCCTATGAACAAGAATATAACTACTATAATACTGCCCCCTATGTACAAGAATATAACGACTATAATACTGCTCCAATGTACAAGAATGTAACTACTATAATACTGCCCCCATGTAGAAGAATATAACTACTATAATAATGATCCTATGTACTAGAATATAACTACTATAATACTGCCCCCTATGTACAAGAATATACCTACTATACTACTGCTCCTATGTACAAGAATATAACTACTATAATACTGCCCCCTATGTACAAGAATATACCTACTATACTACTGCTCCTATGTACAAGAATATAACTACTATAATACTGCCCCCTATGTACAAGAATATAACTACTATAATACTGCCTCCTATGTACAAGAATATAACTACTATAATACTGCTCCCATGTAGAAGAATATAACTACTATAATACTGCCCCTATGTACAAGAATATAACTACTATAATACTGCTCCCTATGTACAAGAATATAACTACTATAATACTGCCCCCTATGTACAAGAATATAACGACTATAATACTGCTCCAATGTACAAGAATGTAACTACTATAATACTGCTCCCTATGTTCAAGAATATAACTACTATAATACTGCTCCCTATGTGCAAGAATATAACTACTATAATACTGGCCCCTATGTACAAGAATATAACTACTATAATACTGCCCCCTATGTACAAGAATATAACTACTATAATACTGCCCCCTATGTACAAGAATATAACTACTATAATACTGCCCCCTATGTACAAGAATATAACTACTATAATACTGCCCACTGTACAAGAATATAACTACTATAATACTGTCTTCTACGTACAAGAACATAACTACTATAATACTGCCCCCTATGTACAAGAATATAACTACTATAATACTGCCCCCTATGTACAAGAATATAACTACTATAATACTGCTCCTATGTACAAGAATATAACTACTATAATACTGCTCCTATGTACAAGAATATAACTACTATAATACTGCCCCCTATGTACAAGAATATAACTACTATAATACTGCTCCCTATGTACAAGAATATAACTACTATAATACTGCCCCCTATGTACAAGAATATAACTACTATAATACTGCCCCCTATGTACAAGAATATAACTACTATAATACTGCCCCCTATGTACAAGAATATAACTACTATAATACTGCCCCCTATGTACAAGAATATAACTACTATAATACTACCCCTATGTACAAGTATATAACTACTATAATACTGCACCCATGTACAAGAATATAACTATTATAATACTGCCCCCTATGTACAAGAATATAACTACTATAATACTGCCCCCATGTAGAAGAATATAACTACTATAATATTGATCCTATGGAAAGTCCTAAGTACCAGGATTGTATGATGACAGAATAGTTTACCTTCTATTAATTAGTCTTATTATTAATTATCTCCTGGTAGTTTCTTCATTAACAACTCTGGACACTTGACATATACAGATCTCATTATGTAATCATTCTTCCTTTGGTAATTACTCCCCCTATAAACACAATTTCTCTGGGGTATAGCGCCATTAATTCTGTTTTTATATGCACATTCTCCTGATTACTGTAATTATGTATTCCTCATACAATTAATTGATTTTGTCACATGATGCGATGGCAGAAGGGTCGAATTCCAAGTAGGTATTACTTCCTGCATGCTAAGCAGTGTGTTTCCTCAGAAGGTTCTCTAGCTGTAGTGGGAGGTCCCACGTGGACATTTGTGCACAGTTGATAGATGATAATTCGTGGTCCATAATAAAAACCATATACATGCGATATAAAGGCTGCCCACCGGCACATTTTACAGACAGTAAGCTTCCTCTGCCCTGCAGTTATGTTGCACAGCATTACATGGATTCACCACAAGGTTCTGAAGTGATTGATGCTGCCTAAAGAAGATCAGCGGTAATAGAAAACCCACTGAATGAGGAAATTGACTTATGTTGCACATACACAGTAAAATCAGCAATTATTACCAGACTTACAGCGGGAGGAATCTTAATAAATCCATACACACTCGTGAAGCTTGAAGGAGCCAATTTGCTAAATACCTGGCTTAAGGGAGAACGACGCCTCCACCCTCCTACCACTTTGCTGTATTAATGTGGAGGGAAAGGCTTTTAGAATATTAGGTTCTGGTTGGTTTGTAATCCCATTAATATATAAAGCATTAAAAACAGCAGAAAACGTTAAGATGTGGCAAGCTGAACCCTCTCAGAACATCGAAACTCAGGAGGTTCCTGCAGTTAACCTCAAAATCCCACTGTAATATGGTGGGATCTTCACTCGCGAGGTTCCCTCAATAGTTTCAACCCTCAAGTTGGGTACTAGAATGTTGGTGGTTTCAGTACCCATGAGGTGGTTCAAATATTTGAAGGGCTTTTGCGGGGCATGAAAAGAAAGTTATAAGGCCTTAAAATAAGGAGAAATTGAATACTCACCTTTCCCAGTGGCTGTCCATCCAGAGCTGCAGCCATTGGGAGAGGTGAGTAGTCACATGCCGTTCATTGTGCATATGACCTCTTAGCCATTCACAGGCTTCAGCGATGACTCTTTCGCACATATATGAGGCCGGCCATATTCCTACACAACCCCTTGAATAACATAAGTAGAACACTGAAGAAATAAAGCTTCTTCCTAGTTGGGCCGCTGTTCATCTCACAGACTTCATTCCCAAACAAAGTTACTTCGTACAGTTTTACACCAGGATCTCAACATATGCAACAACTCGAGGGTTTTGTCTTTCTGTCTTGTCTTCTTGATTATCATCCAGTAGATAGTGGGGCATATGTATTAAGCCCTGTATGCTATATTTCTGGTGTGCAAAGGTTGCAGTTTTGGCGCATGTACCAAAACCCCACCCCAATCTGCAACTTTTTGGAATTTTGCTCCAGGTCTAGCCATTTTTTCTAAAAGTAGGCAGGGCCTTGCCTTATGGGATGCGGTCGCATGTGGCCAAACAGATTGACTATGACGCACGCCAACAACTGGCGTACATTATAGCTTGTAGCTGGTGTACATTTCCATATGATGCGTTGAAGTGCCATCAGATGAGAAAACTGTATTAGGAGGCTTGCGCCTATTTATTGCTCTCAGCGAGCACATAGTTTACCTAGACCGCATATGAAATGCCAACCTAAATAGATATCCCCAATTCCCCTACAGGCTAGGTCCACTCCACTTTGAAACCCTAAGTCCAACAGTAGGGCAGCCTTCTAGCTGACCCTGACTCTTGCAACTCATCCCATTCTCTACTCTACCCTAGTAGTCCAGAATTTCACTTGCACCATATTTTAGGCCTGTAGGGCAAGCAGACCTCACCGTACCTATTTTCCAGGCCCAGAACAACAAGACACTTCCTCAATCCCTCTAACAAAACCTGATGCTAGCCTCCCCGTGGTTTGAGCACACAATGCAAGCCACCAGTGGTTCCACAGCTAAGTTGTCTATTCTCCCAGCTGCAGCGGACCACCACTTAGGTTTACAGTACTATACAGCTATCTAGGCCCACACAATGTCCCGTTAGATCACTGTTCTCCCTTTGACACACACCAGACCTCGCTTGGTAAAGCAGACAACCCACATTCCACTACAGGATTTGCTCCATCTCTGGTAGGCCACTGGGTCCTCAGCTCCACACAGGCCTCCATCATGATTTCGACCTATGATCACCACCACTGCAGCTTTCAATTTTCCCTGTCTCCATGCAAAAGGACATTTCGCTCCCTCTGGCAAACAGGTCTCAAGATTTTGCTTCTTCAGACCCAAAGCATCTATGTCTAGGACCTCATGTAGTAGCCTTCACTCTTCCAGTATGGTACTAAGCTTCCTCTCTTCATGAGCTTTCTCCAGTTTCCTGCTACTAGCTGGTGGTGTCACCATGCTGTCTCCTAGCCAACACTGGGCTCCTGGGCAAACTCTGTAGGCCTGAATAAACAAAGCTTTACATAGACAAACATTCCCTGCAATAGAAATGTCATGCTAACCGTAGTTCAGCTGTTTGCTAGGGGTATCAAGAGCTTGACTCATAGCCCCCACATTAAAAGTGTCACTTGTGGTGAGACAACCCCCTTAAGATGGCCATAGACACCACATTTTTTTCAGTGGAGACCCCTGACTTAGTCAGAATCTGTAGACCACTTCCAGTCTATTTTGCCTGCTCTGTTGATATGTACAACGTCAGCTGTTGGAGTTTACCCAACCCTTATGTAAGCGGGATGAGTAGTGCCCTGCTTCCCGATTACAGATGTAGTGGCTCAAAGCTGCTCAGGCATGCAGCCGATGGCCATGTGTCCTCAGTCCTGCCCCCTCTGGTCTGCAATCCCACCCCCACCCTCCACATTGTGGGTGGCATATTTGTGAAGCCCATTATGGAGCTTCTGGAAGGTGTTCTTTCCCCTCTGTGATGCAGGCAGTGACCTAGCTAGCAAGTCACCGCCCAGAGGAAGCCTATTGGCAGGGTTGGTGGTGTGAGGAAGGTTCCAAATCCCCTTTGGGATGAGCCAGAAGGCTCAGAAAGGTTCTGGGCATGAGGAGGTGCCTTATAAATAAGGATTAAAAGCTGCATCACAAGACAGAGTGACACAGCAGAGACAGGAGCAGCTCCTCTGTGTGAGGAGTGTGACCAACAGTAGCAGCAGTTGCAGAGCTAAGAGACTGTTTTCATGACGGCAGCTGCGGTAGGTTTTGTGCGGCCCGAGTAGCACTGTTCCCAAGCTGAGGAGCTTCAGCAGAAAGGTCCTTATGACCAGGTATGAAGATTGCTGACTGAAGGAGTCCTGAGGACCGGAGAGCTGAAGGTTCCAGATAAATTGTGGTCCAAGCAACTGAGCAGCAGTGTTATGACTCTTGTATGTAAGGGCAGTTGGATTAGGATGGCGTGGGCCAGTAAGGGATGCTCCACATGCCAGAAGGACATGTAAGTGAGGCTCAACCTCAAAAACAGTGAGCACACTGGGACTTTGTGGGGACTTGCAGGCCTGTATTCTGTTGTTTGTATATTGTGTGCAGTAAACTGCCCTGATTATTCAGCATGTTGCTCGATATGCTAACTTGTTTGTGATGTGTTTGATGTAAGGGTGCAGTAGGACAACTGACACAGTAGGAAGAAATGTGACAAAGCGACAATCTTGTCTCCGTGTGATCTCTTCCATTGTGCGCACAATCTCTGAACATAAATCTGGAAGGGTGCAAACATTCCTATTGATTACGCCGTGGACCCCAAAATAAATCCACGACACCGGGGATAGACCTGAGATATATTATTTATATGACATTTATGATGTTGTACGTCCTACAGGGCAAATAGGTCTAGTCCAAACGTAGTAAAGTTGATTACAGCCATTGGCTGTCACCGCACGCCATAGTACCACCACCTACTTGTTATACCTCCAGAAGATAAGCAGTGCATGTACCATCTAGTTGCCTCTTGTTGCAGGCCCCTGATGGAATAAGCATGAAGACATGGAAGGTATTTGCACATTATAAGCATTGCTGTTTATGTTCCAAGCATACAAGCTGAAGATCTCTCAAAATGCAAATGAAGAAGAAAAACTAAGACTGAAGAACGAAGAGGAACAATGACATTCTGCGAGGAACCCTTTTATAGGTCAAATATCCATGGTCCGTGCAAAAAATAATCAACTCGATATACCCCCCCCAGCCGCAATGTCCGGCTTTCCATCTCCTACAATTTAATTCTCTTCTATTTTCCAATCATCATTCCTATCGAGCGGCATGAATACGGAACAGTTGTTTCTGCGGAGGTGTGAATATATTCATGAAAGGAAAGCAAATGAGAAAAGATATTGGCAAGTTCAAGACAGTTGGCTTCTCTTCTGGGAGCCGTCTCTTCTCTGTGAGTTGGACATCAATGAAAGGAAACTTAAGTGGTACTTTAATGCCAGTCTGCTGCCGGCAAAGGACCCTAAATGAGATTGATTTCTGAGGCAAAGTGTAAAGATTCAGTTAATTTCAATAAACACCGAGGCCGATAGATGTAGAAATCGCGAGTGATAATGGTTTTGAGATCAGACGAAAGTAGACAGTGAATCTCTTTGAGGGTATTGCTAGCCTTTTTTAGGTTGTCTCCGAGCATGGTTTAGTTTATTACACTGGTATGACTATTAGCCTTCGTTTCTCACCTATACAGACATGATGGACTTGAAAACATTTCTAACTTGGTACCTTCTGTATCTATGAGGTGAATTTTACTGAAGAAGAGGCAAGAAGACCAATAAATCCTGTGATACAGTTGGTCCAGCAGCTGCTATAGTCTTAGAAGGTCTAGGTGCACATACACTATGCTGACAAAAGTATTTGCCCTCCATCAATCCTGTACTGTCTGGTGATGTATGAGCATTAGGTATAAAGAAGAGGATCCCTCCGGAGATTCCAGTACAGAAACCATCAGATGCACCCAGGCGTAAAGGCGTAAAGCTGACAACGAGGTCTGGTGGTGGGATGTCACCAGGTGTAGAGCTGACAACGGGGTCTGGTGTGGGGGGATGTCACCAGTTGTAGAGCTTACAACAGAGTCTGGTGGTGGGATGTCACCAGATACAGAGCTAACAACGGGGTCTGGTGGGGAGATGTCACCAGGTGTAGAGCTGACAACAGGGTCTGGTGGTGGGATGTCACCAGGTGTAGAGCTGACAACGGGGTCTGGTGTGGGGGGATGTCACCAGTTGTAGAGCTTACAACAGAGTCTGGTGGTGGGATGTCACCAGATACAGAGCTAACAACGGGGTCTGGTGGGGAGATGTCACCAGGTGTAGAGCTAACAACGGGGTCTGGTGGGGAGATGTCACCAGGTGTAGAGCTGACAACAGGGTCTGGTGGTGGGATGTCACCAGGTGTAGAGCTGACAACGGGGTCTGGTGTGGTGATGTCACCAAGTGTAGAGCCGACAACGAGGTCTGGTGGGGGAAAGTCACCAGGGGTAGAGCTGACAATGGGGTCTGGTGATGGGATGTCACCAGGTGTAGAGCTGACAATGGGATCTGGTGGTGGAATGTCACCAGGTGTAGAGCTGACAACGGGGTCTGGTGATGGAATGTCACCAGGTGTAGAGCTGACAATGGGGTCCGGTGATGGTGTGTCACCAGGTGTAGAGCTGACAATACGGTCTGGTGGGGAGACGTCACCAGGTACAGAGATGACAACGGGGTCTGCTGGTGGGATGTCACCAGGAGTGGAGTTGAGAACGGGGTCTAGTGTGGGAATGTCACCAGGTGTAGAGCTGACAACGGGGTCTGGTGGGAGGAAGTCACCAGGTGTAGAGCTGACAACGGGGTCTGGTGGAGGGATGTCATCACGTGTAGAGCTGACAACGAGTTCTGGTGGTGGGATGTCACCAGGTGTAGAGCTGAAAACGTGGTCTGGTGGGGAGATGTCACCAGGTGTAGAGCTGACAACGGGGTCTGGTGGTGGGATGTCACCAGATGTAGAGCTGACAACGGGGTCTACTGGTGGGATGTCACCAGGAGTAGAGCTGAGAATGGGGTCTGGTTGGGGAATGTCACCAGGTGTAGAGCTGACAACGTGGTCTGGTGGGGGGATGTCACCAGGTGTAAAGTTGACAACAGGGTCTAGTGGTGGGATGTCACCAGAAGTAGAGCTGACAACGGGGTCTGGTGGGTGAATATCATTTGAATCCTCTCTCTCAATTTTCTAGTGTTAGCTATCCCTCCTAGCTTTGTGTTATCAGCAAATTTGATCAGTTTCCCTTCAATTCCTTCCTCCAGATCATTTATAAAAATGTTGAACAACACTGGACCCAGGACAGAGCCTTGTGGTACTCCACTTGACACATTCTTCCACTTGGATGTACAGCCATTTATGACCATTTTTGAGTACGATCACTCAGCCAGTTATGAATCCACCTAACAGTTGCCTTGTCGATCGCATATTTGGTCATTTTTACAATAAGGATGGTATGAGATACTTTTTCAAGTTCTTTACTAAATCCAGTTGGTGATTCTGTCATAGAAGGAAATTAGATTAGTCTGGCATGACTTGTTTGTTACAAACCCATGCTGGCTCTGGTTAATTACTCCATTCTCATCCAAGTACTTGCATACATGCTGTTTAATAATTTGCTCAAAGATTTCCCAGTATAGAAGTCAGGCTCACAGGACTATAGTTTCCTGAGTCCACCTTCTTCCCTTTTTAGAAAATAGGGACAAAATGTGCCCTCCTCTTTTCGGACTTCTGTTCTCCATGAATTTTCAAAGATTACGGCAAGTGGTTCAGCAACCTCTGCTGCTTCCTCTAGTATCCTAGGATGTAAATCACATAACTCATAACCTTATCCTCACACATAACATTATCATAACAGTCCTCACATCTTTAATCCCAAAGATTTTGGATTTCAAGAGCTGAGAGAATCCTGGAATACCCTCATGTTTTGCATGTCATATAAAACCAGGATGAATATAATACGCTCTGTAACGTGAGTTGGGTTCTATCTGCTCTGTAGATCATTTACATGAAGATCTTGGGCACTGAGAGTCATCAATTTATTATTGCTACATGTTTCGGTGTTACATATTGCGCCTTTTTTAAGCAAAACGTATCCTTACAATCTTCATACTTTTTGCTTGAAAAAGGTTAATTTAACCTACGGACCTTGGGGGTCTGCTTTAATCTCTAACCCTTGGAGCGCGGGGAAGTGGTTTCTTACATTTGAAATAGACAAACTGGAGCAAGTTCAGAGAAGAGTTACCAGGATGGTGAGCGGTCTACAAATCATGTCCTATGAGGAACGGGTAAAGGATCTGGGAATGTTTAGCTTGCAAAAAAGATGACTGTGAGGGGACTTAATAGCTGTCTACAAATATCTGAAGGGCTGTGACAGTACCTCCAATAATAATGTCCACAATATTAACAGAGCCCCAGTAGAGGCACCAATAGTAAAACTGACCCCAACATTGTCCGAAGTAATTATAGTGCTGACAGTAGTGGTTCCGATAGTAATAGTGCCCCAGTAAAAGCCCCAATAGTAGTGGCCTTAATAGTAAGAGTACCACCAAAAATGTCACTGATAATAACAGCGCCCCCAGGAGTGGCACTGACAGTAATAGTGCCCCCAGTAGTTGCCCAATAGTTAGTGTCCCCTGTAGAAATAGGGCCCCTGTTATGGCCCAAATAGTAATAGTTCCCCCAGTAGTGGCCTCAATAGTAATAATGCCCCCCAAAATGTTCCCAATAGTAAAAGTGCCCCCAGTGGTGGCCCCAGTAGTATTAGTGCCTGCAGTAGTGGCACCAACAGTAATAGTGCTCCCAGTAGTGGCCCCAAAAGTAATAATGCCTGCAATAGCAAAAGAGCTATAGTAATGGCTCCAAACGTAAAGGTGCCCCTAGTAGTGGTCTGAATAGTAACAGTGCCTCCAATAATGTCCCCAATAATAACAGTGCCCCAGCAGTGGCACCAGTAGTAATTTCAATAATGTCCACAGTAGTAATATTGTCCCCAGCATTGGCTCAGAAATTATTAGCGCCCCCAGTAGTGGCCTCAATAGAAATAGTGCCCCCCAAAATTAAAATTGACCCCCAACTATGTCCGCAGTAATTATAGTGACCACAGTATTGGTCCCAATAGTAATAGTGTACCCAGGAGTGGTCCCAGTAGTAATGGTGCGTCTAGTAATGGCTCCAGTAGTAATAGTGCCCCCAGTAATGGCCCTGTAGTAATAGTGTCCAACAGTAATAGTGCTCCTACTAGTGGCCTCAATAGTAATGCTGCTCCTGATAATATCCCCAATATTAACAGTGCCCTTAGTAGTGACCCTAATAGTAATAGTGCGCCCAGTAGTGGCTACTGTAATTATGCCTCCATTAGTAATAGTGCCTACAGTAGTGATCCGTATAGTAAAAGTGCACCCATGAGTGGCCTCAGTAGTATTGATGGCCTCAGTAGTGGCCCCAATAGTAATAGTGTCCCCAGTAATGGACCCTGTAGTAAAAGTAGTTTAACAAAGCCACAGGGCATCATAAATCATATATCAGGAGTAGATAATATCTCTCTCATATAATCCATATAATGATATAATCAATACATATGAGAAAAGAGAACTGGAGTGCAGGACTTGTAAGAATACATATGTTTATTAAATATGAGGAAGTCGTATATCCAGAATAAAGAACACAGAAATACACGTAAATATAAAAACCATTAAATCAAAAAATCCCCACATAATGGTAGGAATCCCTGAGAGCATAACACAAGTCCATGTAAATGTACATCATTATCTAAGAGAGAAAGACAAAGTGCATATCATAAATAATGCAAGACGTTTAACGTACTGTACCTGTATAGAGTATAAAGCTCCTCAGAGTCCCAGCATAGTGTAAGGAATAGACCCCTAACGCACGTTTCAGACCAGCCTTCTTCAGAGGGATACGACCATCCACATATTCTACCCTGTGGATAATGTAAAATAGTAATAGTGCCTCCAGTACCCACACCAATAGTAATAGTGCCCCCAGGAGTGGCCCCAGTGGTAATGCTGCCCCCAGTAACGGCTCTAGTAATAATAGTGCCCCCAGGAGTGGCCCCAGTGGTAATGCTCCAGTAATGGTAATGCCCCAGTAACGGCTCCAGTAATAATAGTGCCCCCAGAAGTTGGCCCTGCAGCAACAGTGTCTAACAGTAATAGAGCTCCTAGTAGTGGCCTCAATAGAAAAAGTGCCCCCCAAAATGTCCCCAATAAGTGGCCTCAGTAGTAGCACCAATAGTAATAGTGCCCCCTCCAGTAATAGTGCACGCAGTAACTGCCACAATAGTAATAGTGACTCCAATAATGTCCCCAGTAGGAATAGTGCTCCCAATAGTAATAGGAGTAATAGGCCCAACAGTAATAGTGACCCCAGTAGTAATAGGACTCCCAATAGTAATACTGTACCCAATAATAATAGTGCCCCCAGCAGTGGCAGTAACCGCAATAGTGACTGTAATAATGCCCCCAGTAGTAATAGGCCCCAAAAGTAATAGTGCCCCCAGTAATGGCACCAGTAGTAATAGTGCCCACAGTAGGGGCCACAAAAGTAAGAGTGCCAGCAATAATAGCCTCACTAGTAATAGTGCCCCCAAAAATGACGACAGTAGTGGCACTGATATTAATAGTGCCCCCAGCAGTTGCCCCAATAGGAATAGTGCCCCAGGTAGTGGCAAAAGTATTAGTAGTGCCTCAAATAGCAATAGTACCAGTAATGATTCCAGTAGTAATAATGCCCCCAGTAGTGGGCACTGTAGTAATAGTGTACCCAACAGTATTAGTGCGTTCAGTAGTGGCCTCAATAGTATTAGTGCCTCTGATAAAGTCTGCAATAAAAACAATGCCCCTAGTAGTGGTACCAATAGTAATAGTGACTCCAATAATGTCCCCAGTAACAGTAATGCCCACAGTAGTGGTCTCAATAATAATAGTGCCCCCAATAGTAGCCCCAGTAGTAATTGTGCCTAATAGTAATAGTGTCCCCACTTGTGGTCCCAGTCATAATAGGGGCCCCAATGGTAATAGTGCCCCAGTAGTGGTTGTGGTATAATGATATTGGTAAAGTGTCCCCAGCTTCCTATGTCAACTTGCTGTCTCTCTGGACTAGGGAAAAGCTAAGTTAAACTCCTCTATATTTATTCTCCTCTCCCTCACATCTGTAGTGGACCTTGATGTACATTTATCTCAGGAAGTCTTTTGTCTAGATGGTCATTAAGTTATATATATATAAAGTTAGCTCACCTTTCCTCTCCCTGTAACATTCAATTAGTCTCGGCAAAGTCTTTCTCCGCCCATTCCCGGCGGGATTTGTATATGAAATATCCATAGAAAAGAAAAAGCTGGTTGATTGTGAAAAGTTCTTTGCCTTTATTAAAGTTAGTGCCAATACATCAGGACAAAATTCGGACGCGTTTCGATCTTCTACTGCAATGTTTCTCAACTCCAGTCCAACAGGTCATGTTTTCAGGATATCCTATTGTATGAACACCTGTGGCAATGTCTGAGGCACCGACAGTAATTACATCCCCTGCGCAACTCTAAGGAAATCCTGAGAACATGACCCGTTAGGGGTCCCTGAGGACTGGAGTTGGGGATACAGGGACGAGTGTCGGGCATCATTTGCCCGACACTCGTCCAGTGTAAATGGGTCTTTAGCCAGTGACAAGGGGATGTTAATTACCCCCTGCCAGCAAGGTTTGACACTGTGTGGTAAAGCGATCGATCGAGGCTCTTTGTGACAGTGGTCCCAATAGCAATATTGACAACAGTAATAATAATGCCCCCACATGCTGAGGTGGTGCATATATTTGCCCTCCTTTATCAGTAAGTAGATGGCTGTTTTCAGTGATTGTTTGTTTTTATATTTCCCTTTCTGTGATAAATTTTTTATTAGTGTAGGGACTTACAAAACGCGAGGAGCCTTGACGATTGGCTTGTGAGCAAAATCCAAATAATACCTCGTATTTATTATGTATTATTCACATGCAGTGCGGCTTTTAAACGCCGGGAAAGCCAAGGGTGACAGTACCAATGTGGCTCACTTTCTGAGGCACAGGGCAGCCCGCCAAACTATTATGGCATCATTAATAGGTTGCTAGTCTGCTTGGTGCACTACATGTATCAGAAGGTCTGCTACTTTGTGAAGGAGTATACAGTAAACAGACACCCCCCTCTATATTAAGAGGCTATGTGAGTGGCTGTCTAATTGGTGCCCTACAAAGGTGTAACTGACTCCCTCATTTGGTAATTTGGTAGCCTGCATGTTGAGGTGGTGCATATATTTGCCCTCCTGTATCAGTAAGTATATGGCCGTTTTCGGTGATTGTTTATTAGTGGCCTCAATAGTAATAGTGCCCCCAACAATGGTCATAATTGTAACAGTGCCCCCAGTAGTAACACCAATAGTATTAAGGATCCCTATAATATCCACAGTAATAATAATGCTTACAGTAGTGGTCTCTAAAGTAATACTGCCCCCAATGGTGCCCCAGTAATTGCCCCAATACTAATAATGTGCCCAGTAGTGGCCCCAGTAATGATAGGTGCCGCAATAGTAATAGAGGCCCAAGTAGTAATAGTGCCCTCTGCAATGGCCCTAATAATAGAGGCCCAGTAGTAATAGTGTCCCCAACAATAATAATACCCCCTGTAGTAGCTTCATTAGTAATAGTGTAATCAGGAAAGGCCTCAATAGTATGAGTGCTAGCAGTAGTACCGGTGTAAGTGCCCCCAGTAATGTCCCCAATAGTAGTAGTGGTCCTAAAAGTAACAGTGTCCCCAGTAGTAATCGTGCCCTTAGTGCTGGATCCAATAGTACTAGTGCCCCAGTAATAGCCCCAATAGTAATAGTGCCCTAGTAATTATTTTGCCTCCAATAATGGCCCCAATAGTAACATTTCCTACATTAATAATAGGGCTTTAATACTAATAGTGCCCCAATAATAATAGGGCCACCAATGGTAATACTGCCTTCAGTAGTGGCCTGACAGTAATAGTTCCCCTCAGCAGTGGCCTCAATTGTAACTGTGCCACAAATAAAGTCCCCAATAGTAACAATGCCCCCAGTAGTGGAACTGATAGCTATAGTACCTCCAGTAGTGGCACCAATAGTAATAGAAACCCCAGTAATAATAGGGCCCCCTGTAATGACCCTAATAGTAATAAGGCTCGAAACAGTAATTGTGCCTCTAGTAGAGGCACTATTAGTAATAGTGTCATTATGAAAGGCCCAAATAGTAATAGTGCTACCAGTAGTAATAGTGGCCCTAGTAGTGGCCCCAATAGTAATAGGGCCTCCGATAGTGGCCACAACAATAACAGTGCCCTTAGCAATAATAGTGACTCTAGTGGTAGCTCCAATAGTAATAGTGCCCCAGTAGTGGCCTCAATAGTAATAGTGCTCCCAATAATGTCTCTAATAGTAACAGTGTCTCCAGTAGTGGCACCAATAGTAATAGTGACCCCAAGGATGTCCCCACTAGTAACAGTGCCTGTAATGGCACCAATAGTAATAGTGCCCAAATATTGTCAGCAATAGTAATAGTGCCTTCAGTAGTGGCCCCAATAGTAATAGTGGCTCCAGTAATGGCCCCAAAATTAATAGTGTCCCCAATAGTGGAACTAATAGTAATAGTGCCCCCAATAGTAATAGTGCTCCAGTAGTGGCACCAATAGTAATAGTGCCTTCAGTAGTGGCCCCAATAGTATTGACCACAGTAATAATATGACTCTAATAGTAATAGTGCCCAAATAATAATAGGGCCACCAATAGTTAAAGTTCCCTCCAATAGTAATAGTGCCTCCAGAAGTGGCCCCAGTAGTATTGGTCTTTGCAGAAAAAGCTCCAGTAGTAACTGTGCCCCCTGTTGAAGCATACCTCCCAACTTTTGAACAATAAAAAGGAGGGACAACTGTAGTGGCAAATCTGTGATAGACCTGACCCCTTTTATGTAAAGCCATACCCTCTGTATCACATAATAGTGCCTTTTAAGGACTCCCTCACAGTATTAGTAATCCCTTAAGGGCCCTAATAGTATTAGTGATCCCTATAGTAGCCCCAGTATTAATAATGGCCCCAGTAGTAACAGTGACCCCATTAGTAGCCTTCGTAGTAATATTTACCTCATAGTGAACCCAGTAGTAATAGTGATCCTCATAGTGGCACCAGTAGTAACAACACCACCATTAGTGACCCCGGTAGTAACAGAGACCCCATTAGTGGCTCCAGTCGTCATAGTGACCCCATTAGTAGCCTACGTAGTAATATTTACCTTAAAGTGGCCCCAGTAGTAACAGTGACCCCGTTAGTGGCCCCAGAAGTAATAATGACCGCATAGTGGACCCAGGAGTGACAGTGCCTCTGATACTGAACCCAGTAGTAACAGTAACTAAGTTTTAGGTCCCAGTAGTAATAGTGACCCCCATAGTGGCTTCTGTAGTAATAGTGGCCCCAGTAATAATAATGTCCACCATATTGGCCCCAATAGTAATAGGAACTATCAGTGGTAATCCCAGTAGTAATAGTGACCCTCATTAGTAGCCCCAGTCTTAATAGTGATCCTCAGTGGCCCCGGTAGTAGCAGAGCCCCCTTTAGAGGCCCCAATGGGAATAGTGACCTCATAGTGGTATCAGTACTAATAGTGATCCCCATAATGACCCTTCTAATAACAGTGCCCCCAGTAGTAACAGGGCCAACATTAGTGACCCCAGTAGGAACAGTGACCCTGCTACTGACCCAATTAGTAATAGTGACCCTGTTAGTGGCCACAATAGAAATAGTGACCCCCTGTAGTAACAGAGTCCTCATAGTGGCTCCAGTAGTAATAGTGATCCCCATGTGACCCCAGTAGAAATAGTGACCTTAAGACCTTCAGTCTTAATATTTACCCCCATTAGTAGCTTAAGTCTTAAAGGGGTTGTCCCGCGCCGAAACGTTTTTGGTTTTTTTTCAATAGCCCCCCCGTTCGGCGCGAGACAAACCTGATGCAGGGCTTTTTAAAAAAAAAACGGATAGTACTTACCCGAATCCCCGTGCTCCGGTGACTTCTTACTTACCTTGCAAAGATGGCCGCTGGGATCTTCACCCACGGTGGACCGCAGGTCTACTCCCATGGTGCACCGTGGGCTCTGTGCGTTCCATTGCCGATTCCAGCCTCCTGATTGGCTGGAATCGGCACACGTGACGGGGCGGAGCTACGAGGAGCAGCTCTCCAGCACAAGCGGCCTCATTCAGAAGGGAGAAGACCGGACTGCGCAAGCGCCTCTAATCGGGAGATTAGACGCTGAAATTAGACGACTCCATGGAGACGAGGACGCTAGCAACGGAACAGGTAAGTGAATAACTTCTGTATGGCTCATAATTAATGCACGATGTACATTACAAAGTGCATTAATATGGCCATACAGAAGTGTATAGACCCCACTTGCTGCCGCGGGACAACCCCTTTAATAGTGACTCCCATAGTAGATCTCCAGCTACCCAACAAGCATTAAACTCGCTTGTAGCCCTGGTCGGGTAGCAGTGGCGCCATTGTTTTAATCAGCGCGACCTCTCCGCTGGTGTCTCCGTTGGGGAAGGGGGGTCAGTAGATGGGACATTGGGACATGTCTCCTGCCGCCTGGAAATCCAGGACTGTTCCGCAGAATCCAGGACGGTTGGAGACAAGGTTTCAGCAACGCTATTAAGATGAAATCTCACAATTAGTAGTCGAAAATAAAATGAATGTGACCGTCAGCAGCCATTTTATAAACATGTGTTCATGAGACCATTTTCACTGGCAAATTTTGGGAACAATTCCTGAATATTTTCACGAGTCGTCGGTTCTTCAGATTCGCACACCCAGAGCGGTATATTCGTATTGTTGTGTCCATCAGAGTCATTATTGTATTCAGAGACCTCCTATCATTTCCTAGAGGCAACACCAAGTCGTGAGACCTCAAGTACCAGGAAGAAGCGGTACTGAGGGCGACAGACCTGCAAAATTGCTGCCAGGGGTCAAGGGGGTTCACTTATAGGGCTTCAGGGTTGTCTGGTGAGCTGAGACAAACCGGTATGAACCGGTTAATCATGCCAACGTAGCGGAATTGGGCACGAGTGAGAGCGCGACAGGTGCGAGTGCCGACCGTGAAAATAAACAAGCGGAATATAGAGAGTATCACATGGCGAGTGTCTAATCTCAGCAACAAGTGTCAGGCTGATGTCACCCGTCGCAAATGTCGCACAGCTTGAAAGGACATCAGCTCCGTTGGAAGCCGCCCAGCGACAAGGGGGAGGGGGCAATAATGTCAACGCCAACCAAGCATAATCAGCCTCTGCCATGCTATACCAGAGATCTGCTGGTTGTTTTACACATAGCGCCGCGGCGACTTTCTGCTTGGCGGTTAATCTAGTTGTATATCGGAGATGAAGCGGTGAAGAGTTACAAAACTTGTGGCATAAAATAACATTTTGAGGCATAAAATAACTTTTTGTGACGTAACAAAACTGATTTTGTATCTTCTTAAAAGATATTTTATGAACACGGAATTAGAGATGAGCGAGTATACTCGTTTCGAGTAATTACTCGATCGAGCACCGCGATTTTCAAGTACTTCCGTACTCGGGTGAAAAGATTCGGGGGGCGCCGGGGGAAGGCGCGGCGGAGCGGGGGGTAGTAGCGGGGAACAGGGGGGAGCCCTCTCTCTCTCCCTCTCCCCCCCACTCACCCACGGCGCCCCCCGAATCTTTTCGCCCGAGTACGGAAGTACTCAAAAATCGCGGCGCTCGTCCAAAAAAGGGGCGTGGCCGAGTAGGTTCGCTCATCTCTACACGGAATGCTTGTTAATGTTGCAGACAAAGCGCAAATCAGCAGGGAAGACGCGCACGGAAGCGGCATCCGTCTCTGCCATGATTTACAAAAAACCCGCTAGTTATTTTACACGTAGTCCAGCGGCGACTCTCTGCTTCGGAGGGTCTCGCGCGAACAGATTCTAATTGCGGAATCCGCAATCACCGACTTTCCACGCAGGCATTGAAAGGCATGTACCTTCGATGGTTCTTCCACATTTGCGGATACGAAGCGTAAGAAAAATCGCAGCATGCTCTATTGAAGTCAGTGGTGGCGTCCGACCCGCCGCCCTTACGTAATTATCACTGCGTACGGTTGAGTGTTCAGCGTCATTGCTAAGCGACGGCAGCGGAAATACAAACAAAGGAAAAAACTTTACCGTGCGAGCCGTGGCGGTCACTGCCAATACAGATAAATCAGGTACACGGGTGACCGCCGCGCTCACAGCCGGAACCCGGCCGCAGCGGTTAATCTAGTTGTGGATGGGAGATAACGCGGTGAAACATTATCAAATATTGTGGCGCAAAACTATTTTTTCGTGTCGCAAAATATTGGATTTCGTGTCCCCTTTAATGGCATTCTGTGAACGCCGTATACTTGTTTTCGCAGTAAACAAAGCACAAGTCAAGGGCGTTGCGCCCGGCGAAGGCTGACACGCTACAGCTGTGTTATACCAGCAGACAAGCCATGATTATTCGCACATTACGTGTTCTTAAGACTCGCTGTAAACACAGGCGTCTGTATCTGAATGCCTCCTTCTGTCCCCTAACGGGAGATCTGACCATAAGGCCGAGCCATGTGTCTCCTTGTGTCTCCGTAGAACAACATTTGCGCCTCACATCTCTGCATGCTGATGCCGTTATATAATATAATGAATGGCTCGCTATGTAATCACCATAGAGGAAATGTAAGAAGATATTTCTGATTTCCAGTCCCCCCCCTCCCTCTCCTGCCCCCAGCTTAGTATGGGGGGTAGTCTGCCCTGTCGTGCCTGTGTGGGCATGCTGGGAGTTGTAGTTAGACCACAGAATGAATTGCATGTGACTACGACAGCGACATCCTGACATTTCCTTTCCTACTGGGAAGAATGGAGGTTGTATACGAGCGGCGGAGCGTGAAATTCTATTATTCTCCACGAGAAATCGGGTTTTTATTATCTTCTTGCGTCGGCAAAAAGGAAAACAAGAAGGGAGAAGACTAAAAAAAAGTTGTGTACGAGGCCACAAGGCGCCTTACATCAAGGCTCAGGTCTAGGAGCCAACTCCAAATGTTCGTAGCCACTGTATGTAGCAGACACATAATATACACTCTAGTCAAAGTCATGGTAGCCCCCATAATGCTCCAGTAGTCACAAAAATCTTTTTCCCCAGTAGTCACAGCAGCCTTTTTTGCCTAGTAGTCACAACAGCACCCTACTTCCACAGTAGTCACAGTAGTCATCTATTTCTCCAGTAGTCACAGCAGCCCCCTACTTTCCCAGTAGTTGTCTACTTCCCCAATAGTCACAGCAGTCCCATACACCTGCAGTCTCAGCAGTCCTCTACTTCCTCAGTAATAACAGTTCCATACTTTCCTATTAGTCACTACAGCCCCCTACTTTTCAGGCAGTCACATTAGTCCCCATAATCCCACAGCAGAAACAGCAACCTACTACATCTACAGTAGTCAGAGCAGCTCCCCCTATTCCATCAGTAGTCACAGCAGACCCCTATTTCCCCAGTAGTCACAGAAGGCCCCTTCACCAGTAGTCACAGCAGTTCCCTACTTAACCAGTAGACACAGAAAATCTCTGCTTTCTCAGTGGTCACAGAAGCCCCCTTTAAAGGTAGTTGCAACAGTCCCCTACTTTCGTAGTAGTCACAGCAGACCCCTATTTCCCCAGTAGTCACTGTAGTTCCCTGCTTCTCCAGCAGTGGTAACAGAAGCCCACCTCCTTTACCAGTAGTTACAACAGTCCCCTACATTCCAAGTAGTCACAGAAGCCCTTCATTGCCAGTTGTCACAACAGTCTGCTTCTCTCCAGTAATCACAGCAGCCCCCTACTTCCCAGTAGTCACATCAGACCTCATCTTTATCATTAGTCACTACTTCCCCCAGTAGTCACAGAAGCCCCCCTTTACAGGTAGTTGCAACAGTCCCCTACTTCCGCAGTAGTCACAGCAGACCCCTATTTCACTAGTAGTCACAGTAGTTCCCTGCTTCTCTAGTAGTGGTAACAGAAGCCCACCTCCTTTACCAGTAGTTACAACAGACCCCTATTTCACTAGTAGTCAAAGCAGACCCCCTACTTAACCAGTTAACACAGCAAATCTCTACATCCTCAGTGGTAACCGCAGCCCACCTCCTTTACCAGTAGTTACAACAGCCCACTATTTCTCAGTTGTCACATCAGTTGACCTCATCTACACCATTAGTCACAGCAAATCTCTATTTCCCCAGTAGTCACAGAAGACCAACCCCTTTACCAATAGTTACAACAGTCCCCTACTTTTCAAGTAGTCACAGAAGCCCCCCATCACCAGTTCTCACAACAGTCTCCTACTCCCCAGTGATCACAGCAGCATCAACTTCATAAGCAGCCACAGCAGTACCCATAATCCCCAATAGTAACAGCAACCTTCTACATCCCCTGTAGTCAAGGCAATTCCCCCTATTTCATCAGTAGTCACAGCAGCCCTCTACCTTGCCACTAGCCAGAACAAACCCCTACTTCCTCCAAATGCATAGCAGCCCCTCTATTCCATCAATAGTCATAGCAGCTCCCTCCTTGCCTCCCCAGTAGTCACAGTATGTACATTTTTCTGATAGTCACAACAGGTTTTCCCCTTACTCAGTAGTCATAGAAAGTCTTCTCTCACTTCCATAGTAGTCAGAGTAGATCTTCAACCAGCCTACCTCACCCCCAGTAGTCACATCGGAATTTTCTCCAGCCCTGCCCTGGTCATCCTAATTGATCACCATAAATGCGTGTTTTTTGCCATATAGAGCAGAAAAGCAGCTGCCGGCACGTCTGGTAATGCTTATATTCTGGGAAATAATGAATTAGACATATTTCACCACGGGCTCCGATCAAGGATTGTGATATTTCTTCTAATATGGAAATCCCCTTTAACCCTTTCCAATCCACTGTCTGACGTCTGAAGACATTCTGGTTGAAGGCTGTACAGCTTCCGATGTCAGAAGATGTCCGGCAGGGTATTCTTACTGTAGATTATTGGCCGCTCTGTTGTCGGGGGCCTCTCCAGCATGTCACATACCGCAGTACTGGCTCTAGCCAGCAGATGGTGTCACTGTAAAATGGCAGAAAGAGAACGCCCCCTAGGAAACCCTGAATCGAAAATTGGATTGCAAAGGGCCACCCGAGTCCTTTCTGTTTCCTATCTCACAGCAGAAAACCAAATCCCATCGTATTTATAAATTCTCATCCCTTCTAAGTAGCCGCACCAGGGAGAGCGCTCGGGATGGAGGGAGATCTGGAAGATGCACATTGATCAAGGTGCGAATTATAGAAGGAATTACGAGCCTCCAGCTCAGCGTGATTTATCCCCGGGGATTAATAAATATTAAATACCTCTTTACGAAGCTGCATGAATTACTGGCATGCCGGCCGGGCTGGATCCATACATCATTTATTATTCCTAATGCTCCTGTCCAATGTCCTGCCTGCTTAGAACAGCTTGTATCATTTACGTGGAGCAGACCCATCCATAATTAGAGCGCAGGAAGAGTCGCGAAACAAAAAGATGAGCAATAGCTGGGATTTGGCGAGCCGGACGGGATTCTGCAAGGCGAGGATAAAATGAAGCGGTTTTGTATTCCTGCCCGGCGTACGGAACATAATCTGCGACTCTCTTTGATCGTCCTCATAATACACAAACAACTCGTGTATTGTGATATGGATAATGTACAGGATATTATAACATCCGCTGCGCCGTTATGTCAGTCGATACAATTGTCAGTAGTCATGACGGAGCAGGATGTAATATATGGGGAAAATACCCCAGCGGGTAATTATAATATTACAGGTCAGCAATGAGGTCTGCAGATATTTCACAGCCGTGAGGGGACTTCTAATATTCTTAACCCCGGATGGTACAGAGTGCATTATTATAACGTATTCCACAAGCTCCTGAGCTCGGGGGCCATTATAATATCTCAGGAGGCCCAGTGCCCAGGTGACATGAGTGAGTACTCCTCCATGGCTGGATTAGAGCCCTGGTCGCCACTGCTACATCAGTCAGATGCACTTCTGTAGATGTGGCCCCTGGCTGGATTAGAGCCCCGATCCTGACTGCTACATCAGTCAGATGCACTTCTGTAGATGTGGCCCCTTGCTGGATTAGAGCCACGATCCTGACTGCTACATCAGTCAGATGCACTTCTGTAGATGTGGCCCCTGGCTGGATTGGAGCCACGATCCTGACTGCTACATCAGTCAGATGCACTTCTGTAGATGTGGCCCCTGGCTGGATAAGAGCCCTGTTCCCCACTGCTACATCAATCAGATGCACTACTGAAGATGTGGCCCCTGGCTGGACTAGAGCCCTGGTCCCCACTGCTACATCAATCAGACGCACTATTGAAGATGTGGCCCCTGGCTGGACTAGAGCCCTGGTCCCCACTGCTACATCGATCAGACGCACTCCTGTAGTTGTGGCCCCTTGCTGGATTAGAGCCCCGATCCCGGCTGCTGCATCACGCAGACGCACTCCTGTAGATGTGGCCCCTGGCTAGATTAGAGCTCTGGTGCCCACTGCTATATCAATCAGATGCGCTCCTGTAGATGTGGCCCTTGGCCGGATTAGAGCCCTGGTCCCCACTGCTACATCAATAGACGGCATTCATCTAGTTGCAGGCCCTGGCAGGATTAGAGCCCCGGTCCGAGCTGCTGCATCACACAAACGCGCTCCTGTAGATGTGGCCCCTGGCAGGATTAGAGCCCTGGTCCGAGCTGCTGCATCACGCAGACGCGCTCCTGTAGATGTGGCCCCTGGCAGGATTAGAGCCCTGGTCCGAGCTGCTGCATCACACAGATGCGCTCCTGTAGATGTGGCCCCTGGCAGGATTAGAGCCCCGATCCCGGCTGCTGCATCACACAGACGCGCTCCTGTAGATGTGGCCCCTGGCAGGATTAGAGCCCCGATCCCGGCTGCTGCATCACGCAGACGCGCTCCTGTAGATGTGGCCCCTGGCAGGATTAGAGCCCCGATCCCAGCTGCTGCATCACGCAGACGCGCTCCTGTAGATGTGGCCCCTGGCAGGATTAGAGCCCTGGTCCCGGCTGCTGCATCACACAGACGCGCTCCTGTAGATGTGGCCCCTGGCAGGATTAGAGCCCCGGTCCGAGCTACTGCATCATGCAGACGCGCTCCTGTAGATGTGGCCCCTGGCAGGATTAGAGCCCCGGTCCGAGCTGCTGCATCACGCAGACGCGCTCCTGTAGATGTGGCCCCTGGCAGGATTAGAGCCCCGGTCCGAGCTGCTGCATCACACAGACGCGCTCCTGTAGATGTGGCCCCTGGCAGTATTAGAGCCCCGGTCCGAGCTGCTGCATCACACAGACGCGCTCCTGTAGATGTGGCCCCTGGCAGGATTAGAGCCCCGGTCCGAGCTGCTGCATCACGCAGATGCGCTCCTGTAGATGTGGCCCCTGGCAGGATTAGAGCCCCGATCCCGGCTGCTGCATCACACAGACGCACTCCTGTAGATGTGGCCCCTGGCAGGATTAGAGCCCCGATCCCGGCTGCTGCATCACACAGACGCGCTCCTGTAGATGTGGCCCCTGGCAGGATTAGAGCCCCGATCCCGGCTGCTGCATCACGCAGACGCGCTCCTGTAGATGTGGCCCCTGGCAGGATTAGAGCCCCGGTCCGAGCTGCTGCATCACGCAGACGCGCTCCTGTAGATGTGGCCCCTGGCAGGATTAGAGCCCCGATTCTGGCTGCTGCATCACGCAGACGCGCTCCTGTAGATGTGGCCCCTGGCAGGATTAGAGCCCCGGTCCGAGCTGCTGCATCACACAGACGCGCTCCTGTAGATGTGGCCCCTGGCAGGATTAGAGCCCCGATCCCGGCTGCTGCATCACACAGACGCGCTCCTGTAGATGTGGCCCCTGGCAGGATTAGAGCCCCGATCCCGGCTGCTGCATCACACAGACGCACTCCTGTAGATGTGGCCCCTGGCAGGATTAGAGCCCCGGTCCGAGCTGCTGCATCACACAGACGCGCTCCTGAAGATGTGGCCCCTGGCAGGATTAGAGCCCCGGTCCGAGCTGCTGCATCACACAGACGCGCTCCTGTAGATGTGGCCCCTGGCAGGATTAGAGCCCCGATCCCGGCTGCTGCATCACACAGACGCGCTCCTGTAGATGTGGCCCCTGGCAGGATTAGAGCCCCGATCCCGGCTGCTGCATCACACAGACGCACTCCTGTAGATGTGGCCCCTGGCAGGATTAGAGCCCCGATCCCGGCTGCTGCATCACACAGACGCGCTCCTGTAGATGTGGCCCCTGGCAGGATTAGAGCCCCGATCCCGGCTGCTGCATCACGCAGACGCGCTCCTGTAGATGTGGCCCCTGGCAGGATTAGAGCCCCGGTCCGAGCTGCTGCATCACGCAGACGCGCTCCTGTAGATGTGGCCCCTGGCAGGATCAGAGCCCCGGTCCCGGCTGCTGCATCACGCAGATGCGCTCCTGTAGATGTGGCCCCTGACAGGATTAGAGCCCCAGTCCCGGCTGCTGCATCACACAGACGCGCTCCTGTAGATGTGGCCCCTGGCAGGATTAGAGCCCCGGTCCGAGCTGCTGCATCACGCAGACGCGCTCCTGTAGATGTGGCCCCTGGCAGGATTAGAGCCCCGGTCCGAGCTGCTGCATCACACAGACGCGCTCCTGTAGATGTGGCCCCTGGCAGGATTAGAGCCCCAGTCCCGGCTGCTGCATCACACAGACACACTCCTGTAGATGTGGCCCCTGGCAGGATTAGAGCCCCGATCCCGGCTGCTGCATCACGCAGACGCGCTCCTGTAGATGTGGCCCCTGGCAGGATTAGAGCCCCGGTCCGAGCTGCTGCATCACACAGACGCGCTCCTGTAGATGTGCCCTGGCAGGATTAGAGCCCCGATCCGAGCTGCTGCATCACGCAGACGCGCTCCTGTAGATGTGGCCCCTGGCAGGATTAGAGCCCCGATCCCGGCTGCTGCATCACACAGACGCGCTGCTGTAGATGTGGCCCCTGTCAGGATTAGAGCCCCGGTCCGAGCTGCTGCATCACACAGACGCGCTCCTGTAGATGTGGCCCCTGGCAGGATTAGAGCCCCGATCCCGGCTGCTGCATCACACAGACGCGCTCCTGTAGATGTGGCCCCTGGCAGGATTAGAGCCCCGATCCCGGCTGCTGCATCACGCAGACGCGCTCCTGTAGATGTGGCCCCTGGCAGGATTAGAGCCCCAGTCCGAGCTGCTGCATCACACAGACACACTCCTGTAGATGTGGCCCCTGGCAGGATTAGAGCCCCGGTCCGAGCTGCTGCATCACACAGACACACTCCTGTAGATGTGGCCCCTGGCAGGATTAGAGCCCCGGTCCGAGCTGCTGCATCACACAGACGCACTTTATAACAGGCGGACATTAAGATAATGTTTCTTTTCAGAATAAAACATGAATTTGCTGGATGAAAGGTTACGGCAATAAATAGCGAGCGGCGCGGCCACCGAGCGGATACGGGAAGATATACGATGGGGACGGCGGCTGATGGATGAGATAATGATGGGATGATGGAAGGCGTCACCGTGACAGAGATGAGGAACTGCCCGGCCCCACATCTATATCATCAGTGCGAGGCTCAGTCATTATCAGGGGGGCCCGAGATACACCACAAGCACATAATAGGCTTAGATACAATGGCTCGGTAGAGAGTATCACACAGGATAAGCTTAGATACATCATCCTAGCAGACTATCATACATGAGAAGCTCAGATACCCCAGTTTAGCAGACAGTAACACTCAAGATAGGCTCGGATACACAGCAATATCATACAGAATAGGCTTAGATACCCCAGCACACAGTATCACACATAAGATGCTTAGATACACCATTGGACTGTATCCCACATGAGCCTTTTAGATAGACCGCTCAGCAGACTATATTACACAAGAGGTTTAGATACACCAACTCAGCAGATGTTATTACCTATTATACATTTGGATACACTTTGAATACAACAGCTCAGCATGCAGTATCACACATGTGAGGCTTAGATACACCAGCTCAGCGAACAGTTCCAGAACTAAGGTAATCATGTGTGACACTGCCTGTAGAGATGCTGTATCTAAGCCTCTCATATATGATATGAGCTGCTGGGCTGATGTATATAATTCTATCATGGGTGCTACTAAATGCTGAAGTGGTGTATCTAAACCTATGATGTGTAATACTAAGTTAGGAGCTGATGTATCTAAGCTTGTGACGTGAAATACAAGAGCTCAGCACAACGTCCCATATGAGAGGCTTACATACAACAGCTCAGCAGACAGTATCACACAATAGGCTTAGATATCTAGCTCATGAGAAAGTATCACACATGATAAGACTAGATACACCAGCTCAGTATCACACATGGCAGGCTTAGATACACGGCTCAGCACACATTGAGGGATATGTACTATCTGACTCGCACCAGAATTGTAGCATTAAAAGTCACACTTTTGGCACACATGTGAAAATTGCAATTTTTTTAAATCTTTTGCGCCGGCCCTCACAATTTTTCTAAAAGTGGGTGTGGCTTAATATTAGGGGGGCATCAGATTTACTATAATTTCCATCAGACACGGATGTATATTACAGCTCCGAGCTGGCGTGGATCTCACACGTGACATCTGTATTTAGGGGCTATACAATACATTGGTTGCACCTACAGATGTGGCGAAGAGTAACGAGATGCAACCAGCGTATGGTTATATACATGCACTGGTGATGTCACACTCATATATTATAACCTAATCAGTGCAGACACGGACATACATGATGCACATCTTGGCGACTCCTGATGGCGCTAACAGATGTTGCGCAGGAATCGGTGAGGAATACGGGGCGGTGATTGAGAACGCTGGATGTTAGTGACGGAAGGACGGGACTGTAGTGTCATCTTCAAATAACCTTCTGCGCGGTGATGGCACAGGCGGGATATTTATCCCATAGCTGAATCTGATTAGTGTGGGTGTCATCCAGAAACAACCTCATCCACTAATCCAGAACCTGGGCGCACACTGACATCTAGTGGCCACAGGGAGGAGCTACATGCCTGTCACCTATCATACACATGGAGCAGAACTGGGTTTGTCATGTGACACTTGTCGCTCAAAAATAGTATCCAGCAGCACAACCACGTAGCCAAAGTAAATGGGGAAGCTGAGAGAGCGCCTGCTTCTATCCGGACTTACTTTTCTTTGTTGCCTGGGGCATACCTTAAATAAAGACTGAAGTAACTTTTTATGCACTTTTGGAGTCCAGAGTGTTGTTGCCGACTCCACCCCCTGAGAGACATTGTCACATACGGTGTTTGGATGCGGGCAGCAATCCTGACGACTAAGGGCACCTGGTGCATGTCCTGGGTGAAGATCGCAATTGCAATGCAAGCGCCAACACCAGGTATGGAGGGGTTATTGGCACGGATGGATAGGCTGACGGATGTGCATCCTGTCTTATGGAAGGAAGGAGCTCCGACCACAGCTAGAGACTGTGCAAAAATTTCTACAAAAAATGACGCCTCATGATGACATTGAGGCCTATCTGACGGTGTTTGAGAGAACCGCCGAATGATAGAAACTCCCCAAGGCTGAGTGGGTCGAGCTTCTAGCACCGTTCCTCACTGCGGAACCACAGAAGGCGTACCACGACCTCAGTGCTCACGAGGTAACCGACTATGCCAGGTTAATAGCAGAGATCCTGGCTCGTCCGGGTGTTACTGTTGCCGTCAGGGCTCTAAGAGTACATGATTGGAGCTACAGGTCCGACCAATCAGGCAGGTCGCAAATGCTTGACCTGTACCATCTGGTAAAGAAATGACTGGAACCAGACATTTGCACACCAACCCAGATGGTCGATAAGGTCATGGTGGATCGTTATACCCGTGCCCTGCCGGCCGATCTGCAATGCTGGGTCGGCCATGGAGGACCCAAGATGCTAACCAGCTGGTAAATCTGGTCGACCGCTACATTGCGACTGAGAACTACCTCCGGGACGTCCATTTCGTCCATACCCCTGCTACGAGTTCCAGACCTACACAGGATAAGAGACCACTAGATGCCGGAGGAAAGCTGTGGCATGGCGGGAAGGAGGTCAGGCCACCAGAAAGGGCATCGTTGGAGTTGAAAGGCTCTGATAGCCCCAGCCAGTTTCCTAAGCCAAAGAAACCAGGGCCTTTGAGTTGCTGGAGATGCCAGGGGCTCGGGCATGTGTTGGCTCAGTGCCTTATGACTAATGAGCCTATGGAGTGTGACGGTGCTTGGCATCAGTCGTTGTTCGCAAGCCCCATTTGCAATGCCTCACAGAGACTAGAGACTGAGCCACAACTGTGTCGCATAAGTGTAAACCACCATTCTGTGGAGGCTCTACTGGACTCGGGTAGCCTGGTCACCTTAGTGCCTTAGAACTGTGACCTACGATGTAGGTGTTGTCAAAGGGTTAATGCACAGCGTAATATTGGGGCGCGATTTTCCTGTTTTCTGGGACTTGTGGGGAAAAATGATAATCCCTTCCTAAGAGACTGACACAAACCCAGCGGACCTTACACCTCCGCAGGATAGCGGGGTAAATGTGGACGTTGAACCTGGGAATATAACTTTTTGTTTACAGGTCTTGGCTGGAGATGATGCTGAAGAGGAAGTCTACCCCACGGTGCAGGATGTGTCTGATCTAGAGGATGTGCCTGGGAACTTTGGGACAGCCCAGTTAGGGGACCCCACTCTTATCAATGCAAATGAAAATGTCGAAGTTATAAGTGGTGTTACAGGAACCGGGTTCGGACCAACGGTTCCCCCATTTTGCCATGAATGATAACTTGTTGTATAGAGTAACAAAAACAAGCAGGAAAGTGGTGGAACAGTTGGTCGTGCCGAAGCCGTACAGGCGCAAGGTGTTAGACTAAGCACATAATCATGTATTAGGAGGACATTTAGGAACTGATAAAATGCAGGATAGAATTCTTCAAAGGTTCTTCTGGCCAGGGGTGTACAAGGACATAAAGGAGTACTGTGAGTTGTGTCCCACCTGTCAGAGCCCCGCTCCTGTGTCGCATTTCCGCAGTCCCCTAGTGCCTCTCCCCATTATAGAGGTTCCCTTTGAGAGAATTGGAATGGATTTAGTGGGTCCCTGTTAGGCAGGTGCGGAGATAAGACTGGGAGTCCCTAAAAAAACCCCACACCTCTGATCCTACCTACTTGCCTCGCCCGGTGACTGAGTTCTCATCTTGATGCCTACTGTAGAGAGTAAATTCCTCGCTAGATGGCAGGGGCCCTACGAAATCTTTCAGAAGGTAGGCAACGTAAACTATAGAGTGCACCAGCTGAGGAAAAGGAAGCCGTATCAGGTGTACCATGTTAATTTAATAAAACCCAGGAAGGATAGAGAAACTTTGGCTACCTCAAGCATTAGGAGGGGTGGGTTGCAGCCCTCCCTGCCCGATGTTAGAGTAGGTGAGGCCCTCTCGGTGTGCCAACGGCAGGAGGCAAAAGAGTTCTTGCAAAGAAACAGAGATAAATTCTCTGACCTGCCCGGTCGTACACATATCATAACTGAGCCCGGGATGAAGGTAAACTTCATAAACCGTACAGGATGCCAGAAGCTCGTAGGGAAGCAGTTTCTTCCGAGGTTAAGCGTATGCTGAAATTAGGGGTGATAGAGGAATCAAAAAGCGAGTGGTCAAGCCCCATTGTGTTAGTCCCCAAACCAGACGGTACTTGGAGGTTTTGTAATGATTTCAGTAAGTTAAACGAAATCTCCAAATTTGATGCATATCCCATGCCCAGGGTTGATGAATTAATTGAGAGACTGGGTAATGCCAGGTATATCACCACACTGGACCTTACCAAAGGGTACTCGCAAATACCTCGACTGACAAGGCCAAAGAGAAAACTGCCTTCTCAACCCCAGAGGGCTTGTTTCAGTACAAAGACATGCTGTTTGGGTTACATGGTGCACCTGCTACCTTTCAAAGGGTAATGGATCAGACTTTGAGGTCTCACCGTAACTATTCTGTCACGTACCTAAACAATGTCGTAGTCTATAGTACCAATTGGGAGAGTCACCTTGGGAAGGTACAGGCGGTGATGGATGCCATAAAAGAGGCAGGTTTAGCCTTAAACCCTGGAAAATGTGTGTTGGCCCTGGAGGAAGCCAAGTACGGCCGCCTACAGACGGGCGAGTCGGATCCGGCGGCGAGGATTCTCGCCGCGAGACCCGACCCGAGCACCTGCAGGGACCAGCGCGTACTCACCCACGCCCGCGGCTCCGGCTGTTTGATGTGGTGGCTTGCCGGGCAGCTGGCGCATACGCAGACCGGAGCCGGCGGCGGGTGAGTGACATTTCTGTGTGGGGCTCGCAGAGCCCCGCACAGAAGTAGCGCATGCAGCGATTTGTTTGCCGCGCGAGATTTCACGCGGCCAAATCGCGTCCGTCTGCATAGGATTGCGTTTGGTAACGCAATCCTATGCAGGCTTCCAGGGGCGGAAATTCCATGGGAAATCCCGCCGCGGAATTTCCGCTCGTGTGCAGGCGCCCTACCTTGACTATGTTATTGGCCATTGTGTCATTAAACCCCAGGTCACCAAGGTAGAGGCCATACAGGCACGGCCTAGACCTTTAACAAAAAAACAGGTCAGAGCTTTTTTAGGAATGACCGGGTACTACCGTAGGTTTGTGCCTAAGTTTGCCTCCACTGCAGCACCACTTACGGACTTGACGAAAGGGGGCAAGTCGGTAATGGTGGCATGGACAGCCAAAGCCGAGCAGGCCTTTCAAAGTTTAAAGTCTGTTCTTTGCCAACAGCCAGTATTGATAACGGCCAACTTCTCGAAAGAGTTTATTGTGCAGACGGATGCTTCTAATGTAGGGTTGGGTGCAGTGTTGTCCCAGTCCATAAATGGGGAAGAACATCCAGGACTGTATTTAAGCCGGAAACTATCTCCTGCGGAGAAGAATTACGCTATTGTTGAACATTAATGTTTAGCGGTAAAATGGGCACTAGAAACGTTAAGGTACTATCTCTTGGGGAGAGAGTTCAAATTGGTCTCAGACCATGCCCCCTTGACCTGGATGAAGCAAAATAAGGAAAAGAATACGAGGGTGACGAGGTGGTTCCTGTTGCTTCAAAACTTCAAGTTCACCCTCAAATATAGACCAGGCAAGTCACAAAGTAATGCTGATGCCTTGTCTAGGGTGCATTGTCTGGTCACCGAAAAGGCCCAGCCCTCGGGTCTGGAGAAGAGCGGGGGTGATATGTAGGCAGTTAAAGGGTGAAATTGTGCATGGAGTATATCTCCCTCCCAGGATTCTAGTCTGGATAGGATGGCGGTCCAGTCCACAACTTCACCCTAGTTCTCAGGAAGCTCAGATGTAGGCACTGACCCCTACCAAAGGGGTTAGGCTTACATTTATAGCTGTAAAGCCTTCAGCATTTACAGCTAATAATGTAAGCCTAACTGGAAAACTAATCCCGAACCCTAACCCTCCTGGTCAGGCAAAAATCACTACAGAGACTGCTGCTAGGACCTCACTGTATTCACACAATCGGGAGCTAGGGGTGTGACAGGGGCGTTCCTCCATGCAAACCCTGTCAAACTCCTAGCTTTCTGGTGGTGACAAGATACAATAATACCTTGTACCGCTTCTAGCTTGGATACAATATGTGATAGAGGCTCGCATGGAAGCTCTAGTACATTGTTGTACAGTCTCTAGCTTGGATACAAGATGTGATATAGATGGGCATGGAGGCCCTAGTACCCTGTTGTACTGCCTCTAGCTTGGATACAAATACAATAAAGGTGGGCATGGATGCTCTAGTACCCTGTTGTACCGCCTTTAGCTTGAATACTAGATGTGATACGGGCATGCACGGAGGCTCTGACTTTACTTTGGATACAAGATGTGATACTTGTGGGCATGGAAGATCTAGTACCCTTTTATATCGACTCTATCTTGGATACAAGATGTGATATGGGTAGGCATTCATGTTCCAGTACCCTGTTGTACTTCCTCTAACTTGGATACAAATGTTAAAAGGTGTGCATGGATGCTCTAGTACCCTGTTGTACCGCCTTTAGCTTGGATACTAAACATGATATGGGCAGGCGTAGAGGCTCTGATACCCTGTTGGGCCACCTCTAGCTTGGATACAAGATGTTATACTTATGGGCATGTAGGTTCTAGTACTCTCTTGTACTGCCTCAAGCTTGGATGCAAGATGTCATACAAGCAGCCATGGAGGCTCTAGTACCCTATTGGGCCATCTCTAGCTTGGAGACAGTTCGTGATAAAAGTGGACACGAATGCTCTGGAACCCTGTTGTACCGCCTCTAGTTTGGATACTAGATGTCATATGGACAGGCATGGAGGTTCTGATACCCTGCTGAGCCACCTCTAGCTTGGATACAATATGTGATACCTGTGGGCTTGGAGGGTCTAGTACTCTTTTATAAAGCCTCTAGCAGGGATACAAGATGTGATATGGGAGGGTATGGAGGCTCTAGTACTCTGTTGGGCTGTTTCTAGCTTGGATATAAAATGTGATACGGGCAGACATTAAAGCTCTAGTACCCTGTTGTACCACCTCTGATTTGGATGCAAGATGTGATACAGGTGGGCATGGAGGCTCTAGTACCCTGTTGTACCACCTTTTGCTAGGATACAAAATGTGATAAAGGTGGGCATGGATGCTCTACTACAGTAATGTACCGCCTTTAGCTTGGATTCTAAATAAGATACGGGCAGGCATAAAGGCTCTGATACCCTGTTGGGCCACATCTAGTTTGGATACAAGATGTGATAGGGGTGGGCATGGATGCTCCAGTATCATGTTGTACCGCTTCTAGCTTGGATAAAAGATTTGAAACAGGTGTTCATGGGGTCTCTATAACCTTGTCGTACCACCTCTAGCTTGGATGCATGATGTTATATGTGCAAGCATGTAGGCTCTAGTACCATGTTGTACCTTCTCTAGCTTGGATAAAAGATATGATATTGCGGGCATGGAGGCTCTAGTACCCTGTTGTACCACCTCTAGCTTGGATATAAGATGTGATACAAACAGGCATGGAGAGTCTAGTAAACTGCTGTACCACTTTCAGTTTGGATACAAGATGCATTAAAGGCGGGCATGTATGCTCTAGTACCCTGTTGTACCCCCTCTAACTTGGATGCAAGATATGATACAGGCGGGCATGGAGGTTCTAGTACCAGGTTGTACTGCATCTAGTTTGGATATATGATATCATACAGGTAGGCATGGAGGCTCTAGTACCCTTTTGTAGCACCTTTAGTGTGGATAAAAAATGTGCTACTGGTGGGCTTGGAGTCTTTATTACATTGTTGGGTCATCTCTACCTTGGATTCAAGATGTGATGTGTGCATGCATGGAGCCTCTACTATCCTGTTGTACCAGCTCTAGGTTGGATACAGGATATAATATGGGCGGGCTGGAGGTTCTCATACCCTGTTGTAGCGCCTCTATTTTGGATACAAGATGTGATAGTAGAACATGGATGCTCTAGTATACTGTTGTACTGCCTCTACCTTGGATTAAAGATGTGATACGGGCGGGCATTCAGGTTCTAGTACCCTGTTGTACTGCCTCTAGCTTGGATACAACATGTGATACGGGCAGGCATTCACGTTCTAGTACTCTGTTGTACTGCCTCTAGCTTGGATACCACATGTAGTACAGACAGGCATAGAGGCTCTAGTACCCTGTTGTAATTCATCTAGTTTGGATACAAGATATGATACTGGCAGGCATGGAAGTTCTAGTACCAGGTTGTACTGCCTCTAGTTCGGATATATGATATGACTAGCTGATATACCCGGCTTCGCCCGAGTTAATTTGGTACTGGTGTTTATCTGGTGTTCACACAGAAAATCTTATGAAGTCGTGGTTACTTTAGAGATACCGAGGAATAAAATATGTTCACCAGTTTGCATGGTTCTTTGCGTTACCCAGGAAACACCACGTGGAGGTAACCATGCGACGTTACCTTTATATAAAATGACACCAGGAAGTGAGAGAATTAGATTCCGTATGTAAAATTTGGACCTTAATTCTTTTGCACTTATAATTGAATAATCGAGTTGGGACCCAATAACTTTTCCTATTTATGACACAATCAATGCTCGTGCCAAATTTCAAGTTTCTACGACATTGGTAAGTCGGAGAATTAGTGGCAAGTCAGTCAGTGAGTGAGTAAGTGAGGGCTTTCATCTTTTTATATATATATATATATATATATATACAGGCTGGCGTGGAGGCTCTAGTAACTTTTGTAGCACCTTTAGTTTGGATAGAAAATGCGCTACTGGTGGGTCTGGAGTTTTTATTACACTGTTGGGTCATCTCTACCTTGGATTCAAGATCTGATGCGTGCATGCATGAAGGCTGTACTATCCTGTTGTACCAGCTCTAGGTTGGATGCAGGATTTAATATTAGCGGGCTGGAGGTTCTTGTACCCTGTTGTACCGCCTCTATTTTGGATACAAGATGTGATAGGGGTGGGCATGGATGCTCCAGTATCATGTTGTACCGCTTCTAGCTTGGTTAAAAGATTTGAAACAGGTGGTCATGGGGTCTCTATAACCTTGTCGTACCACCTCTAGCTTGGATGCATGATGTTATATGTGCGAGCATTTAGGCTCTAGTACCATGTTGTACCTTCTCTAGCTTGGATAAAAGATATGATATTGCGGGCATGGAGGCTCTAGTACCCTGTTGTACCACCTCTAGCTTGGATATAAGATGTGATACAAACAGGCATGGAGAGTCTAGTAAACTGCTGTACCACTTTCAGTTTGGATACAAGATGCGTTAAAGGCGGGCATGTATGCTCTAGTACCCTGTTGTACCCCCTCTAACTTGGATGCAAGATATGATACAGGCAGGCATGGAGGTTCTAGTACCAGGTTGTACTGCATCTAGTTTGGATATATGATATCATACAGGTAGGCATGGAGGCTCTAGTACCCTTTTGTAGCACCTTTAGTGTGGATAAAAAATGTGCTACTGGTGGGCTTGGAGTCTTTATTACATTGTTGGGTCATCTCTACCTTGGATTCAAGATGTGATGTATGCATGCATGGAGCCTCTACTATCCTGTTGTACCAGCTCTAGGTTGGATACAGGATATAATATGGGCAGGCTGGAGGTTCTCATATCCTGTTGTAGCGCCTCTATTTTGGATACAAGATGTGATACTAGAACAGGGATGCTCTAGTACCCTGTTGTACTGCCTCTACCTTGGATTAAAGATGTGATACGGGTGGGCATTCAGGTTCTAGTACCCTGTTGTACTGCCTCTAGCTTGGATATGAGATGTGATCGAGGCACTCATGGAGGTTCTAGTACCCTGTTGTACTATCTCTAGCTTGGATACCACATGTAGTACAGACAGGCATAGAGGCTCTAGTACCCTGTTGTAATTCATCTAGTTTGGATACAAGATATGATACTGGCAGGCATGGAAGTTCCAGTACCAGGTTGTACTGCCTCTAGTTCGGATATATGATATGACTAGTTGATATACCCCGCTTCGCCCGAGATAATTTGGTACTGGTGTTTATCTGGTGTTCACGCGGAAAACCTTATGAAGTCGTGGTTACTTTAGAGATACCGAGGAAAAAAATATGTTCACCATTTTGCATGGTTCTTTGCGTTACCCAGGAAACACCATGTGGAGGTAACCATGCGACGTTACCTTTATATAAAATGACATCAGGAAGTGAGAGAATTAGATTACGTACGTAAAATTTGGACCTTAATTCTTTTGCACTTATAATTGAATAATCGAGTTGGGACCCAATAACTTTTCCTATTTATGACATAATCAATGCTCGTGCCAAATTTCAAGTTTCTACGACATCGGTAAGTTGGAGAATTAGTGGCAAGTCAGTCAGTCAGTCAGTGAGTCAGTGAGGGCTTTCGTCTATATATATATATATATATATATATATATATATATATAGATAGATAGATAGATAGATAGATAGATAGATACAGGCTGGCGTGGAGGCTCTAGTACCCTTTTGTAGCACCTTTAGTTTGGATAGAATATGCGCTACTGGTGGGTCTGGAGTTTTTATTACACTGTTGGGTCATCTCTACCTTGGATTCAAGATGTGATGCGTGCGTGCATGAAGGCTCTACTATCCTGTTGTACCAGCTCTAGGTTGGATGCAGGATTTAATATGGGCGGGCTGGAGGTTCTTGTACCCTGTTGTACCGCCTCTATTTTGGATACAAGATGTGCTACAGGCTAGCAAGAAGGCTCTAGTACCCTGTTGTACTGCCTCTAGCTTGGATACAAGATGTGATACAGGCGGGCATGGAGGTTCTAGTACTTTGTTGTACTGTCTCTAGCTTGGATACAAAATGTGATACGGGTGGGCATGGAGGCTCTAGTACCCTGTTTTACCACTTCTAGATTGGATAAAGGGTACGATAGAGGAAGGCATAGAGGCTCTAGTACCCTGTTGTCTCTAGAGGCTCTAGTACCCTGTTGTCTCTAGCGAGGATACAAGATGTTATATGGGTGGGCATGGAGGCTCTAGTACTCTGTTGGGCTGTCTCTAGCTTGGATACAGATTGTGATAAAGGTGGTCATGGATGCTCTAGTACCATGTTGTACCACCTCTAGCTTGGATACTAGATGGGATACGGAAAGGCATGGAGGCTCTGATACCCTGCTGGGCCACCTCTAGGTTGGATACAAGATGTGATACTTGTGGGCATGGAGGGTCTAGTAATATTTTGTACTGCCTCTAGCATAGATACAAGATGTGATACAGCCAGGCATGGAGGCTCTAGTACCTTGTTGTACCTCCTCTAGCTTGGATAAAATATATATATGATATGGTGGGCATAGAGGCTCTAGTGCCCTGTTGTACCACCTTTAGCTTTGATACAAAATATGATAAGGGTGGGCATATAGGTTCTAGTACTCTTTTGTACCTACTCTAGCTTGGATAAAAGATGTGATACTGGTGGGCTAGTACCCTATTTTACCGCCTCTTGCTTGGATAAAAGATATGATACAGACAGGCATAGAAGCTCTAGTACCGCATTGTACCACCTCTAGCTTGGATACAAGATATGATACAGGTTGGCATGGAGGCTCTAGTAGCCTTTTGTAGCACCTTCAGTTTGGATAGAAAATGTGCTACTAGTGGGCTTGGCATCTTTACTACACTGTTGCCTCATCTCTACCTTGGATACAAGATGTGATATGGGCGGGCATGGAGGCTTTACTATCCTGTTGTACCAGCTCTAGGTTGGATACAAGATGTGATACGGGCGGGCTAGAGGTTTTCGTACCCTGTTATACCGCCTTTATTTTGAATACAAGATGTGATACAGGCTAGCATGGAGGCTCTAGTACCCTGTTGTACTGCCTCTAGCTTGGATACAAGATGTGATAGGGGCGGGCATTCAGGTTCTAGTACCCTGTTGTACTGCCTCCAGCTTGGATACAAGATGTGATACTGGCGGACATTCAGGTTCTAGTACCCTGTTGTACTGCCTCTAGCTTGAATATGAGATGTGATACAGGCGAGCATGGCGGTTCTAGTACCCTGTTGTACTGTCTCTAGTTTGGATGCAAGATGTAGTACAGGCAGGCATGGAGGCTCTAGTACCCTGTTATACTGTCTCTAGCTTGGATACAAGATGTGATATGGGCTGGCATCCAGGCTCTAGTACCCTGTGGTACTGTCTCTAGCTTGGATACAGATTGTGATAAAGGTGGTCATGGATGCTCCAGTACCCTGTTGTACCATCTCTAGCTTGGATACTAGATGGGATACGGAAAGGCATGGAGGCTCTGATATCCTGCTGGGCCACCTCTAGGTTGGATACAGGATGTGATACTTGTGGGCATGGATGGTCTAGTAATATTTTGTACCGCCTCTAGCATAGATACAAGATGTGATACAGCCAGGCATGGAGGCTCTAGTACCTTGTTGTACCTCCTCTAGCTTGGATAAAATATATGATATGAAGAAAATAATGATCAGGAGGGCGCTCCAGCCGAAAACCAATACAGAATAATAAGGGTGGGTAAACCAGTGAATATATGCGACTTACCCGGTGATAAGTGAGGACTGGACTGGCCCCACTATCACCTCCACATCCAAGCGAGCCTGTAGTAATATATATATATATATATATATATACGCAGGTGTACATATAAATAGGTGGTGGGGATTCGTTGCGCCAATCCAGGGGGGCTGGGTCTGGAGAGCTGCTGATGATGGTGGGTGCTATTGGCAAATAGTACCCACTACGGATGAGCCAGAGAGGTTGCACGTGAGTGCAAAAAATGCATCAGCGCTGCTTACAGGGGTGTGCAAGAATTGGACCAAGGGCCAACGTGAGACAAGGATGGGATAGACATAACGATATCATTGGGAAACTTTAGGGAGAGGCCCAAATGCAGGTGTGGTTCTTGGCATCAGATGTGCACTTCAGATGCCAAGAACCACACCTGCATTTGGGCCTCTCCCTAAAGTTTCCCAATGATATCGTTATGTCTATCCCATCCTTGTCTCACGTTGGCCCTTGGTCCAATTCTTGCACACCCCTGTAAGCAGCGCTGATGCATTTTTTGCACTCACGTGCAACCTCTCTGGCTCAAAATATATGATATGGTGGGCATAGAGGCTCTAGTGCCCTGTTGTACCACCTTTAGCTTTGATACAAAATATAAGGATGGGCATATAGGCTCTAGTACCCATTTGTACCTACTCTAACTTGGATAAAAGATGTGATACTGGTGGGCTAGTACCCTATTTTAGCGCCTCTTGCTTGGATAAAAGATATGATACAGGCAAGCATAGAAGCTCTAGTACCGCATTGTACCACCTCTAGCTTGGATACAAGATGTGATACAGGCAGGCATGGAGGCTCTAGTACCCTGTTGTACCGCCTCTAGCTTGGATACAAGATATGATACAGGTTGGCATGGAGGCTCTAGTACCCTTTTGTAGCACCTTCAGTTTGGATAGAAAATGTGCTACTAGTGGGCTTGGCATCTTTACTACACTGTTGCCTCATCTCTACCTTGGATACAAGATGTGATACGGGTGGGCATAGATGCTTTAGTACCCTCTTGTACCTCCTCTAGCTTGGATATAAGATGTGATACTGGTTGTCTTGGAGGTTATAGTAGCCCCTATAATAAGATATTATACAGGTAGGCATGGAGGCTCTAGTACCCTTTTGTAGCACCTTTAGTTTGGATAGAAAATGTGTTACTGGTGGGCTTGGAGTCTTTACTACACTCTTGGGTCATCTCTACCTTGGATACAAGATGTGATACAGGTGGGCATGGAGGCTCTAGTACCCTGTTGTACCCACTCTACCTTGGATACAAGATGTGATACAGGTGGGCATGGAGGCTCTACTATCCTGTTGTACCCACTCTAGCTTGGATATAAGATGTGATACAGGTGGGCATAGAGGCTCTAGGACCCTATTGTACTACCTCTAGCTTGGATACAAGATGTGATACGGGGGTATGGAGGCTCTATTGCCCCCTAATAAAAAAAACAGTCTATGCCTCCCCTGTCATTCCCCAGCAGCTGTATTGGGCAGCACTGTAAACCGCTGACTTTCGTATTGTGTGTGCGATCACGTGACAAACGCGTGATCACCGCAAACATTTTCAGTCTCATTAAGGCCAGAAATTGACTACTGCAATCATGTGTCACATGATTGTATAACCCAGTATGTGGCACCCATTACAGCTGCCAGGGAGTGACAGATGAGGTGAGTCTGGCTTTTCATTAAATTAAACACACTTTAAATTATGATAAGGGAGGCCTGAATACTATGCCTCACCCGCCTGGGTTTGCTGGTTGCTGACAATGGGGCTGCAAGTCCTTGAAGTCACTATGAGTATGCACTAGATATGGCTGTTTTTTAAGTCCGGCCTCACTTACGATCCAAAGGCTAAAGAAATCATCAATGTCCTCCTGTGGCTTTCAGTCCGGTGGACGTGTAATGCAGTTCAAACTCTAGTCCTTGAAGTCACTATGAGTATGCACTAGATATGGCTGTTTTTTAAGTCCGGCCTCACTTACGATCCAAAAGCTAAAGAAATTATCAATGTCCTCCTGTAGCTCTCAGTCCGGTGGACCTGTAATGCAGTTCAAACTCTTGCTTGCAGTTTGTCGCTCCTCCATAATGTAGGCACTCTGCATTAGAGTCCTTGTACAGGTGTAGGGAGCCTCCAGTAGTCCACATCGGGTCTCAGTGTCCATTCAGCAGCTGGAGCTACTATTGCTCTCCTTTGGGTGCATAGTAAGTTTCAGGACCTTTCTGAGGGTAGGACCTTCCTCTGGAGTGTCTGGTATGTTCCAGAACCTTCTTAATATAAACTGCCATATCCTTCTTAATGTTATATTTCTCCATAGCTTGTGTGGCGCAGTCCACTGCATCTTGCTGTCCTCAGATACATCAGCTTTTATGTCAGACATGGTGCACTTATCACAGTGTGGTCTCTCTAAACCAGATTAGCGCTATGATACCCGGCGCTGCTATATGCCACACTGAGCGGTCAGTCGCTTCACTGTGTAGGGGTGAGGGGGCAGCGCTTCCAGCTTCCAGGATCATAAATGTCACCTCAAAACTCCAAGACTTACAAGAGTGCCATCACAGAGCTCTGATGTCATTTCTAGTACGCTTATTATTTTGTATCACATATTTATGACATCTACTGTCATATTATAAACCCCCTGGATGCTGCAGAGTGTATTATAGGAAAGTCACTGTGCCCCCATAATCATAATAACCACATTGTCCCCATAACACTTATAGCCACAGTGCTCCTATAACACTGATAACTACAGTGACCCATATTAGTGATAACCACAGTGCCAAATAACAGTTAGAACCAGAGTACCGCGTAATAGTGATAATCACAGTGCCCTATAATACTGATAACCGCAGTGCCCCATAATAGTGATAATCACATTGCCCTATAATACTGATACCCGCAGTGCCCCATAATAGTGATAATCACAGTAGCCCATAATAGTGATAATCACAGTGCCCCATAATAGTGATAACCACAGTGCCCCTATAATAGTGATAACCACAGTGCCCCATAATAGTGATACCCACAGTGCCCCATAATAGTGATAACCACAGTACCCCATAATAGTGATACCCACAGTGCCCTCATAATAGTGATAATCACAGTAGCCCATAATAGTGATAACCCCAGTGTCCCCATAATAGTGATAATCACAGTGCCCTATAATAGTGATACCCACAGTGCCCCCATAATAGTGATAACCACAGTACCCCATAATAGTGATACCCACAGTGCCCCATAATAGAGATAACCACAGTACCCCATAATAGTGATACCCACAGTGCCCTCATAATAGTGATAATCACAGTAGCCCATAATAGTGATAACCCCAGTGTCCCCATAATAGTGATAACCACAGTACCCCATAATAGTGATAATCACAGTGCCCTATAATAGTGATACCCACAGTGCCCCCATAATAGTGATAACCACAGTACCCCATAATAGTGATAACCACAGTGCCTCCATAATAGTGATAACCACAGTGCCCCATAATAGTGATAACCACAGTACCCCCATAATAGTGATAACCACAGTGCCCTCATAATAGTGATAATCACAGTAGCCCATAATAGTGATAACCCCAGTGTCCCCATAATAGTGATAATCACAGTGCCCCATAATAGTGATAACCACAGTGCCTCCATAATAGTGATAACCACAGTGCCCCATAATAGTGATAACCACAGTGCCCCCATAACAGTGATAACCACAGTGCCCCATAATAGTGATGACCACAGTGCCCCATAATAGTGATAACCACAGTGCCCCCATAACAGTGATAACCACAGTGCCCCATAATAGTGATAACCACAGTGCCCCATAATAGTGATGACCACAGTGCCCCATAATAGTGATAACCACAGTGCCTCCATAATAGTGATAACCACAGTGCCCCATAATAGTGATAACCACAGTGCCCCCATAACAGTGATAACCACAGTGCCCCATAATAGTGATGACCACAGTGCCCTATAATAGTGATACCCACAGTGCCCCCATAATAGTGATAACCACAGTACCCCATAATAGTGATAATCACAGTGCCCTATAATAGTGATACCCACAGTGCCCCCATAATAGTGATAACCACAGTACCCCATAATAGTGATAATCACAGTACCCTATAATAGTGATACCCACAGTGCCCCCATAATAGTGATAACCACAGTACCCCATAATAGTGATAACCACAGTGCCTCCATAATAGTGATAACCACAGTGCCCCATAATAGTGATAACCACAGTACCCCATAATAGTGATAACCACAGTGCCCCATAATAGTGATAACCACAGTTCCCCCATAGCAGTGATAACCACAGTGCCTCCATAATAGTGATAACCATAGTGCCCCTATAATAGTGATAACCACAGTGCCCCCATAATAGTGATAACCACAGTGCCTCCATAATAGTGATAACCACAGTGCCCCATAATAGTGATAACCACAGTGCCTCCATAATAGTGATAACCACAGTGCCCCATAATAGTGATAACCACAGTGCCCCCATAACAGTGATAACCACAGTGCCTCATAATAGTGATAACCACAGTGCCCCCATAATAGTGATAACCACAGTGTCCCCATAATAGTGATAACCACAGTGCCTCCATAACAGTGATAACCACAGTGCCTCCATAATAGTGATAACCACAGTGCCTCTATAATAGTGATAACCACAGTGCCCCATAACAGTGATAACCACAGTGCCCCCATAACAGTGATAACCACAGTGCCTCCATAATAGTGATAACCGCAGTGCCTCTATAATAGTGATAACCACAGTGCCCCATAACAGTGATAACCACAGTGCCCCATAATAGTGATAACCACAGTGCCCCCATAATAGTGATAACCACAGTGCCTCTATAATAGTGATAACCACAGTGCCCCATAACAGTGATAACCACAGTGCCCCCATAATAGTGATAACCACAGTGCCTCCATAATAGTGATAACCACAGTGCCCCATAACAGTGATAACCACAGTGCCTCCATAATAGTGATAACCACAGTGCCCCCATAATAGTGATAACCACAGTGCCCCCATAATAGTGATAACCACAGTGCCCCCATAACAGTAATAACCACAGTGCCCCCATAACAGTGATAACCACAGTGCCCCCATAATAGTGATAACCACAGTGCCTCCATAATAGTGATAACCACAGTGCCCCATAATAGTGATAACCACATTGCCCTATAATAGTGATAACCATAGTACCCCATAATAGTGATAACCACAGTGTCCCCATAATAGTGATAACCACAGTGCCCCCATAATAGTGATAACCACAATGCCTCCATAACAGTGATAACCACAGTGCCCCATAACAGTGATAACCACAGTGCCTCCATAATAGTGATAACCACAGTGCCCCCATAACAGTGATAACCACAGTGCCCCCATAATAGTGATAACCACAGTGCCCCCATAACAGTAATAACCACAGTGCCTCCATAATAGTGATAACCACAGTGCCCCATAATAGTGATAACCACATTGCCCTATAATAGTGATAACCATAGTACCCCATAATAGTGATAACCACAGTGTCCCCATAATAGTGATAACCACAGTGTCCCCATAATAGTGATAACCACAGTGCCCCCATAATAGTGATGATCACAGTGCCCCCATAATAGTGATAACCACAGTGTCCCCATAATAGTGATAACCACAGTGCCCCCATAATAGTGATAACCACAGTGCCCCCATAATAGTGATAACCACAGTGCCCCATAACAGTGATAACCACAGTGCCCCCATAACAGTGATAACCACAGTGCCCCATAATAGTGATAACCACAGTGCCCCCATAACAGTGATAACCACAGTGCCTCATAATAGTGATAACCACAGTGCCCCCATAATAGTGATAACCACAGTGCCCCCATAATAGTGATAACCACAGAGCCCCCATAACAGTGATAACCACAGTGCCCCATAATAGTGATGTTCACAGTGTCCCCATAACAGTGATAACCACAGTGCCTCCATAATAGTGATAACCACAGTGCCTCCATAACAGTGATAACCACAGTGCCCTATAATAGTGATAACCACAGTGCCCCATAATAGTGATAACCACAGTGCCCCCATAATAGTGATAATCACAGTGCCCCATAATAGTGATAACCACAGTGCCCCATAATAGTGATAACCACAGTGCCCCATAATAGTGATAACCACAGTGCCCCTATAATAGTGATAACCACAGTGCCCCATAATAGTGATAACCACAGTGCCCCATAATAGTGATAACGACAGTGCCCCATAATAGTAATAACCACAGTGCCCCATAATAGTGATAATCACAGTGCCCCATAATAGTGATAACCACAGTGCCCCCATAATAGTGATAACCACAGTGCCTCATAATAGTGATAATCACAGTAGCCCATAATAGTGATAACCCCAGTGTCCCCATAATAGTGATAACCACAGTGCCCCCATAATAGTGATAATCACAGTGCCCCATAATAGTGATAACCACAGTGCCCCATAATAGTGATAACCACAGTGCCCCCATAATAGTGATAACCACAGTGCCTCATAATAGTGATAATCACAGTAGCCCATAATAGTGATAACCCCAGTGTCCCCATAATAGTGATAACCACAGTGCCCCCCATAATAGTGATAACCACAGTGCCTCCATAATAGTGATAACCCCAGTGCCCCATAATAGTGATAACCCCAGTGCCCCATAACAGTGATAACCACAGTGCCCCATAACAGTGAGAACCATAACCTGAGGATGTGAGGCAAATTTTATTGAAAAGAACGGGGTTCCTATTTGTGTGAGGTTTGTACGTCTGACAACACACAAATCTGGCCTGAGTCTGCCGCTGTGTGAAGCCGGTCTTGGGGTCTGTTCACACATAGCAGAAATTCTGCAGCATTTCCACATCAAACTCCATGAAAATCTTCACCATTGGGATCCACAGGTGGCTTCAGCCATCGCTGCGCTCCTCTCACCTCCCAGTACAACCCGCTGCGCAGACCGGGAACTGCCGCCATCAGTATTCATATGATGCCACTTGCACATCACATGACTGGCGGTGGCGCTCAGCTGCTGGTCTGCACTGTGCTGTGGGCTCCCTAAGAGGCCGGATTTTAATAGGGTTTTGATGTTGAAATGCTGTGGATCTAGCCACGGAATCGTCCACTGCGGAAATCGGCATCATTCCGACTACTTGTAAAGCCGTACTAAGCTGCGCCCGACATCACACAGAGCACGGCGCCCGAGTTCTGTGCGGGACGCTGCCCATTTACATGTACTATTCTCACAAAAATAGGACATCGCTGCCAGGGAAAATTTGCCCATTTAAATAGACCCACCCAAAACCGGTGCGATCATAACGGCCTGGGGTGTGTTCACACAGTGCAATATTCTGCATGAATTCCGCCTCTGAAAAACATGTCAAAATCCAAGGTTTTCTGCAACACTTTTTGGCATAGATCCACTCACGGATTTAGCCCTGTCCATGGGAGAGCTATGGAGAGTTCTGGAACATCTGAACTCTACCGTGAGGAAACAGCAACGTCCGTGCTGCGTACGACATTGTAATAAATGTGTGGCTTAAAAGTGATACAGCACTATAATGTGTCCACCAGAGGGCAGCAGTCACAAGTATATAACAGCAGATTAGTGCAGGGAGAGGAGAGGGTGCAGGCTGCACCCCACAATATCAGTAGTCACTCCCTACTCCACCACACTTTACAGGGTACTCCAGCAGATCCCTTTACAAGATGTGTATTGGACCTGAACTGTAATATTGTGCATTGGAGCCGCTTTGTACTGCTACCTGGAAAAAGCGCTGTGGGCTGAGAGAAAGCCGTCGGGACATATTGATCGTGGGGCGAGACTTTACAAAGTGCTGTTTAAAGGGGTTGTCCCACGAAACCAAGTGGGTCTATACACTTCTGTATGGCCATATTAATGCACTTTGTAATGTACATTGTGCATTAATTATGAGCCATACAGAAGTTATTCACTTACCTGTTCCGTTGCTGGCGTCCTCGTCTCCATGGTGCCGTCTAATTTTCAGCGTCTAATCGCCGGATTAGACGCGCTTGCGCAGTCCGGTCTTCTTCTTTTCTGAATGGGGCCGCTCGTGCCGGAGAGCGGCTCCTCGTAGCTCCGCCCCGTCACGTGCCGATTCCAGCCAATCAGGAGGCTGGAATCGGCAATGGACCGCACAGAAGACCTGCGGTCCACCGAGGGTGAAGATCCCGGCGGCCATCTTCACCAGGTAAGTAAGAAGTCACCGGAGCGCAGGGATTCAGGTAAGCACTATCCGATTTTCTTTTTTAACCCCTGCATCGGGTTTGTCTCGCGCCGAACGGGGGGGCTATTGAAAAAAAAAAAAACCCGTTTCGGCGCGGGACAACCCCTTTAAGATCTACCCTCACCTCTGAGAAGAATATAATGCAGTGTAGTGTCCCAGAACATCATCCTGGTCCCCTCCATAATTGTCATACATGTCTGTCTTTTGTGGATGCACTGTGCAAAACTGCTATGTCTATTTTCTGTATGTGTGTTGCATAGCTGCAGCGTCTGAAGGGTTAACACCGTTAACATCATTGCCTGTCAGCTGAATGTATCTATCATTCAGTGTCATGTGACGTGGTGTGCATGAATTTATAAGTATGAGTGATTGGGTTCCAGGAAGAGATCCATCTTCCCGGCTGAGGAGCACCCATCCTTTATCTGAGGGTTTGCTACCACAGAGGTGCATGAAGGCACCATAATGTCACTTGTGTCGCTGAAGATGGAGGAGAAGGAAAGACTGCATCTTTAAGAGAGGACAGAGAATGGGAGTGAGTGAGCCTGAGTGTTTTTGCCCGAAAGTCCTATTACCAGAGAGCCATTGTAAGGAACGCCTTCTTCTAGTGACTTTACGTTTCCTCAAGCAAGGCCAGTGCAGAATTCTACCAAACCTCGGAGAATAATCTTAAGTCTGTTTATGATCCCTATGCGGCCGTCTGAAGTCTGGATCCCTGTATAGTGGTACACCTTTAACTGACACCCATGCGTATTGAAGTCTATGAGAGCGGGGTGATCATTACTGCCATTCTGTGGCCATTGACTTTCATGTCAAGTTTTGTGAATAATGCTAATCTGCCTGCACTGTAAAGTCTGCCTACTGAAGTTTGTTGTACCGTGTTTCAAAAGTCACTAGTAAAGTTTTGCCGGGCCTCTATCGTTCCTGAGGACCCGAGGTATGACACACTTGTCCAGTGTTATTAATCCGCTGCGTATAAATGCCGGTTTGTGGAACGGTGGCGTCACGAACCAGACAACTACAAACCCCCTTATCCTGAGGACTACTGTCCCTATCCTTTGCTGCGGTGACTCCTCTCGGGACTGGGAGTTGGTAAGTGCCACCTTGACAGGTCCAAGCACAACACCCTCCCAACTCCAGTCGTATGCTTGGGTAGTGAGCCACTTCCCTGCAGTATCCCAAGCAGGGGTGTTACAAGTCGGCAGTCACTCACAGGATATATATATATATATTTATACATCGGGCCTATTACAGCAGTCTGCAGGAACTGTAGGGCAAGTTTCAGAAAGCTAAGACTGTATGGAAAGACAACCTCCCCTTATCCATACTTGGCACCTGATGTTGTAACACCCCCATGTTAGATAACACACGGACACCAATGTTGGTATAGAAGAAGCGGCCCCAGCTTTATCTAATAGACGAACACACCACCTCTGAAGGAGCAGAAATATTTTACTTCCAACAAAACACATGATATGCTAACGTATGCCCCATCCGGACAGCGTTCATGTAGGATCTCATCGCCTTCAGCGTTCAAACCCGCCAAGGAGGCAATGGACCCAGATCGCCATGTCCCCTTCTGTCATCTTGTGCCTAAGTGAAAAACCTACCATCCTTACAAAGTGAGCCACCCTTAATTTTAACACAGGGCCAGTAAATGTGTCAATTGTACCTGCCCCAAATTATTCCTGGGCAAATGAAGCAATAATACAAATGTGGGAATGAACTTGCCACTGGCTTTCATGGTCTCTGGCATTAATAGTGCCCACTGCAATCCTCGAAAACCCAGCCAATGGATTTCCACTCCCCGCCAAATTGGGGCCTATGGAAAGTGCCAATTCTCCGTATGTTGTCCACCATATAAAGAAGCAACCAATTTGTTGACTCTTAAAGCTCCAAAAATGTAATTACAACACCAAGTCTCATAAGCACCGGAACTGACATGAAATAAAGAGACCAGCACACGATTTAGCAAAGAAAATGTTACAAGGGGCCGTAAATTCACCGTACGGGGCTCCCGTCTATATGACATATGAGAAACCACCGAGATGAAGTATAAACACTACCCCGGACAAGCGTTTAGCCACTATAGAAGCCGATGTTCCCTGCCATGTAAATTTGACAAATAATTCAAAGTGACCTCAGAATGCTGAGAATCAACACTGGGAAATCTCGACCCCGCCACCTGCTACCATTCCGTCCATGCCACATAATGGCTTCTCCAAGTACTAGGTACAACCAAATGTTTTACTAATCGGACAAGTTGTTCACGACCAGGTCCCATAAATGACCTGGGCAAAGCTCACCACACTTCCTTGCAATTTAGCGCTGAACAGAATGTTGTGCCAGAGACATTGCATGACTAAACGACGCAATAAGTCAAGGACAGCCAAAGAAGAGAAATTGTTAATGGCACAGACCACAGACGGATAATCTGACCAAAAACGTATGCATCTCTTCTCCATATCGGGTCCCCATAATTAGCCACAACAATAGAAAAAAGTTCCAGCAACGTTAAGTTCTTAGTTAGACCCAAAGCTCCCCAGACATCCGGCCAAATGTCAGCACACCAATGGTCCAGCCATATCGCACCACAATCAACACCGCCGGACACATCCATGAATAATTCAAAATCCACATGAGAACATTCGATATTTTAACCCCTTCCTGCTCCAGGACATACCGATACGTCCTGGGAGCCTGGTACTTCCCGCAACAGGACGTACCGGTACGTCCTGGGAGCCTGGTACTTCCCGCAACAGGATGTACTGGTACGTCCTGGCGATAGCGCGAGATCACATATGATCCCGCGCTATCCCGCAGCGGGAGTCGGCTGTCAGTCACAGCCGGTGTCCCGCTGTTAACCCCTTCCCTGCCACGATCTAAGTAGATCGCGGCAGGGAAAGAGTTCACAGAGGGAGCCCGGCCTGTCACCATGGCAACAGAATGCCAGACACTGGCGTCCTGTATTGCCAATGCCTATGATCGCTGTATAAGCGATAAGGCATGGCAGAGCAGTAGCTCTGCCATGCCTTATGACAGCGATCATAGGCACAGTGCTGCAAGTCCCTCAGAGGGACTCAAATTATGTAAAGAAAAGAAAAATGTAAAAAAAAAGAAAAATGTATAAAAAATTGTAAAAAAAAACCCTTTTTTTATGCTTTTTCTAATATTAGCATGAAAAAAAAATTAAAACCCAACATATTGGGTATTGACGCGTCCGTAACGACGCGTACAATAAGTTGAACACGCTTTTTATTTTTTACGTCAAAAAGCGTTTAAAAAAAACGCTAAAAAACAGAGGCAAAATGCTAATTTTTAGCATTTTGCCTCACAAAAAGTGCAATAAAAGTGATAAAAAAAGCCATACATTCCCCAAAATGGTACCAATAAAAACTACAGCTTGTCTTGCAAAAAATAAGCCCTCATAGAGCTCCGTACATAGAAAAATAAAAAAGTTACAGGACTTTGAATGCAGCTATAGAGAAAAAAAAAGATTTCCAAAAAAAAGGCTATTGAAAAAAAGTGTAAATACCTTAAAAAAATATAAGAATTTTGGTATCGTTGTAACCGTACCGACCCACAGAAAAAATTTTGTGTGTCATTTATGCTGCATGATTAACGCTGTGAAAAAAAAATAAAAAATCTATGGCAGAATTGATGCGTTTTCTCTCCCTGTTATTATAAAAAAAATAATAAAAGTTTTACGATATAGTCTATGTACCCAAAAGTGGAACCGATAAAAACTACCGCTCGCCACGCAAAAAACAAGCCCTTATACGGCCGCGTCCACGGAAAAATAAAAAAGTTATGGCTTTTGAAAAATGAAGATGGAAAAATACCAAAAATCGCTTGGTCCTCAACGCCAAAATAGGCCGTGTCATTAAGGGGTTAACAAACTGTTCTGCCATTAAAATCCACCAGAAACACCTGCCAAATCTACAGATCTTGCTGAGTACTTTTGGTAACACGTATGAAATGACCTGGACGCTGTATACCCTTCGTCACCAGGAAAATACTCGGCCCATTGGCAGAACCCTACAAGGAAATACTAACAAACCCAATGATGACCGTAATTGTCGAAACGTGACTTTTTTAGCTTTTATAAAACTCACTTTCGTTGCCTGCAAACAAACGATTTTATCTTCGGGAAGCCGAAAAACCATTTCAGCAGTATCGATTTCGATACCTTAAAATAACAGACACGTTACCGGGCCTTCAGTCTTGTCGGCTGCAATAGGAACACCCAACTGTTTTGTTTTATCCTAAAAGGATGCTAACAAAACTGCAAACATATTAGAGCCCGCTGGTCCGACAAAAAGGGAAACGTGTAGATAATGAATAGTAGAGGGAATGCCTGACTCAATTCGAACAACCCACTCTAAGAAAGAACTAAATAAAACAGGGTAGGGAGCATCCCATTGGGAGACATATATGAACGTAGAAAAGATTGCCCAAATGACAACCCAATAGGTGGAAATAATCAGGATGTACCAGAAGCAGCCGAAACGCCGATTCAATATCCGATTTAGCCAACCACGCGCCTGGGCTGGCCTTACGAACCAATTGAACAGCCACATGAAAAGATGTATATGATACCATCGCATCTTCCTTGGAAATTCTGTCATTAAAGGGGTTCTGACATCAAAAAAAAAAAATTGTACTCACCTTGCCTGGCCTGGCCCGATCGCCAGGCATGTCCCCTCCAGCCGGCATCTTCTTCTGTGCCTTTAAAGCAGAGCAGGAGCGGTCAAAAAGACAGCTTCCTGCTCTGGTCCGTCCGTCAGGCACTTCCGAGGTGAACGGACAGACCGCACAGTGCTTGCTGTGGGCGGCCCGTCCGTCCTGCTGAACTCCGGAGTGCTGCGCATGCGCAGTGGAGACGCAGCCCGTCCTGACTCCTGTCAGAGGGCACCTCTCCACTGCGCATGCGCGCGATCCCGGAGTGGCGCGGCTCGTGCAGACAGAAGAGGAGGAGCAGCGCCTGCCGGGAGATGACCCCCCCCCGATGTCAACAACAACAGAAGAACAGGTAAGTATTATCTTTTTATGCTTTAGCAGCCATTAAACCATGGGTTCCCTGGGTCCATTAGGCAGACCAGGGAACAATGGCTGCTAAAGCATAAAAACATTATTCATGTCAGAACCCCTTTAACCAACTCCCCTTGTGGAAAGGATAAATAATGCATTAAACAAAATTTCCCCACTGTCCTTTTTAAGGGGAGACACACGCAAGTTGTCAAACGGGGGTTATTTGAAAGAGCCTACCATCCACCCTAACTCTACCTCTTTGCGTAGCTTTTCTCTCGCCATCTCTGGGCTCTCTTTTACTGACAACAAGTTATCTGATAACATAAGAACTGCTGAAAATTCAAAGGGGGTCACCAATCGGCAACTACATCCATCAGCGAATAGCTTTGCTTCCTGGGATACCTTTCCAACCATGGCTGCATTGCGTGAACGCTTACTGGGGTCTTCAGATGCACCCGCTGTGGCAACTTGTGAAGACTGTTTTGACCTGCTGCGTGGGTGCCACCACAAAACGACCAGCTTGGCCCTTCATTGAAAAGCCAGCAGGCTCCTGTGGTCGCTAGCCCAGTGGCCTGGTGCCGTGGCTCCCCTTTGAAAAGGGCGAGGCTGCTTCTGCGATAGAATACACAACATCCAAATATCTGTGGCCTTAGTCACCCTAACCTATGTCTGGCAACAAGGCTAACCTGCGATGAAATTCCTCGTCGTAATGCCACCAAGCTGTACCACCATAGAGCCTGTGGGCTGTAAATATTATCATTAAATGTGTTTTTTAGAGGAGGAAATGCTGCAGAATTTGCCTCGGAAATTTCCGCTGCAAACACTATGCAGCATTTCCGCCACATCTAAATATACCCCAGTAGTAATAATGACCTCCACAGTGGCCTTAATAGTAATAGTGTCCCCCGCAGTGGCCTCAGTTGTAATAGTGACCACCTCAGTAGTAATAGTGTCCCCCACGGTGGCCCCAGTAGTAATAGTGTCCCCCACGGTGGCCCCAGTAGTAATAGTGTCCCCCACAGTGGTCTCAGTAAAAATAGTATCCCTCTTAGTGGCCTCAGTAGTAATAGTGAACCCCACAGTGGCATTAGTAGTAATAGTGATGCCCACAGTAGCCCCAGTAGTAATAGTAACCTCCTCACAGTGGCCTTAGTAGTAATACTATTATTATAACTCTATATTGGCCCCAGTAATAATATTAACCCTACAGTAGCCTCAATAGTAATACTATTACTACAGCGGCCAATATAGGGGACACTATTACTAATAGTAACCCCTATGTCATATCCTTGATTATGCTTGAGGAAGGCATTACTGATTTAAATACCGAAACGCGTTGCAATAAAGTTAAGAATCTGATCACCTCCGGTGACTACATACTGTATTTTTATGGCAATATCCCCAGTCCCAAGAGAGTGGGGTACTTTTATTTACTTTTGCTGACTATACCATTGTGCTATAGGATGTTTACCGGATGAAAATGGTGAATTGGTTAAAAATGATGTTGAGGACAAACTTTTTGGATGTTTTCTCTCAGAAAATAAATGTAATACCAGCTGATTTTCCCTGATGCAGGCTATCTATAAGCAGGGAGATGGTGAGGGAATACTTAGCTAACTTAAATGAATTCAAGTCTCCAAGTCCAAATGAATTACATCTTAGGATACTAAACGAAGCAGCAGAGGTAATTGCTGAACCACTCGCCGCAATCTTTGAAAGTTCATGGAGAACAGGAGTAGACCCAGAAGATTGGAAAAGGGCAAATGTTGTCCCTATCTTCAAAAAAACGAAGAAGGGTAATCCAGGAAACTACAGACCTGTGAGCCTGACATCTAACTTCTGATCTTTGAACAAATTAAACAGCATGTATACAAGTACTTGGATGAGAATGGAGTAATTAACCAAAGCCAGCATGGGTTTGTAACAAACAAGTCATGCTAGACTAATCTAATTTCCTTCTATGAGAGAATCATCGACTGGCTTGATCAGGGAAATGCAGTGGATATAGTATATCCTGACATTAGTAAAGCATTTGACAAAGTATCTCACACCATGAAAAAATGACCAAATCTGGGATTGACAAGACAACTGTTAGGTGTATTCACAACTGGCTGAGTGATCGTATAAATGTGCAACAATCTGGTGCAGGTTCAGAACTTCTTGTAGTAACCCAAATGGACAGATAGCATGGGAAGCCAGAGGTTGGTAAGGTTAGATATCTGTTGCAGTAAAGAGAAGTGGGCAGATAGCATAGTCAGGGGAGCTAGAGGTCAGTACACAGCAGTAGCAGTTGGGTTCAGAGGAGCAGTCAGGTGGGGGAGCTTGACTATAACTTGGGAGCTCAATAATTATGCAATGTGAGAGGTACAAGGTCAGGCTTAAATAGTGTGCCTAAACAAGGCAATGGGGTGGAGCCAGACAGGGAAACCGGAACTGGATTGCAGGGGCAAGGAACATGAAGCCAGGTTTATGCAGGCCAGCTATCCAAAGCACTGGATAGTTCAATAGGAAAAGCTGCTGCCTAGAGTACAGGAGCCCCCTCCTTCTAGGATGGCCCCCGGACATTCCAGGGTCTGGCTTTTCCAGAAACCTCTGATGGAACTCCCCTGTGAGCCTCGGAGCATGTACGTTGTACGCACCTGGCTCCCATGAATTTTCCTCCGGTCCATATTCTTTCCAGTTTACCAGATACTGCAAGCCCCTTCTAAAAATTCTATAGTCCAGAATTTCATCAACAATATACTCCTCCTGACTTTGGACTTCTATTTTTTTGAGAAATGACACATGGAACACTGGGCGAATCTTCAGTCTGTTGGGAAGTTTCATAAAAGTAACAAGAAAAGAGATCAGCAGCACTCACCACCACCTATGCGGGGTGTATTAATTTCAGATGATGTATCCTGCACGCCCAAAGCTGGGATTGGATCCACGTCCCACAGATACGTAAATTCTTATAATGAAACCAGGCAGCAGGAATTCAGTGCAAAAAGATTTTTATCTGTCCATAGGCATATCAAATGACAAACCGGATCATCACAGAAAAAACGACGTTTCGACCAAATACAAGTACAACTGCAGAATTAATGATCTCTTTGATCATTAATTCTGCAGTTAGTTCACCTGTGGAAATCCCTCTAATGGGAATAAATTGGGCCATTTTTGTTGATCCACCACAACAAAGATGACAGTCCTTTCCTTAGACGGGGGAAAAGATCCACAATGAGATCCATCGATATTGATCCCCAAGGCCTGGATGGAACTGGAAGAGGTTTAAGAATGCTAAAGGAAAAGATTGTGGTGTCTTATTTCGTGCACACATTACACAGGAGGCAATATATTTTCTCACATCGTTCTTACAATTAGACCACCAAAATGAACGAAGCAGTAACTCAAGAGTTTTCATGATTCCAAGATTACCTGCAAGTTTAGAATCATGGACAAGTTTAGAAGCTTCGAGCCGAACAGAATCACAGACATGCAGCCTGTTTTCTTGCATCTAAAACCCATCCTTGAAAGAGAGATCCACGTCCTTGGAAGCATGATTGAAAAAAGTGTCATTTGGGTATCCATCTTTGAATAGACAGGTGGCGCTGCAAAGGTATTGTTTCATCTCCCTTATTTGCATATTACCCAGAGGAGCATAAATGGCCCTATAAGTCTCCCCACTCACTCACCTTCCAGGTGCTCTCCCTAAGGAGAAAACATAGCATTCCTGAACAGTCAGGGAAACAAGGGAACAGGTTGCAAGGGCGAGTAACATGAAGCCAGGTTAATGCAGAGGAGCTATCCAAAGGGCTAGATAGCTCGATGGGAAGAGCTGCTGCCTGGAGTACAGGAGCTCCTGAATTTGAATCCTGACAAAATGGCTACACATTCAAGTGCAAGTACCACCTAGGACCTAGGCTCTGTCCTGGGCCCCTGCTGGGCTCAGTGTTGGTCTACATTTTTATAAATGATCTGGAGGAGGGAATTGAGGGGAAACTGATGAAGATTGACAATGATACAAAGCTAGGAGGGATGGCTAACACTGGAGAAGAGTGAGAAAGGATTAAAAAAGATCTAGACAAGCTTGAACAGTGGGCGGTAGCTAAAAGAATGGTATTTAACAGGGAGAAATGCAAAGTTCTACATTAGGGCAAGAGAAATTTAAAAAATACAGAATCAGAGGAATTGGGCTAAGCAGCAACACATGTAAAAGACTTGGGTATACTAATAGATCACAGACTGAACATGAGTCACAGTGTGATGCAGCAGCCAAAAAGGCAAACACGGTTCTGGGATCTATTAAGAGAAGCATAGAGTCTTAATCATGTTAGGTAATTATCACCCTCTAGTCTTCCTTAATCAGACCTCATCTGGAATACTGAGTCCAGTTCTGGGTACCCCAAATTTTAAAAAAGACATCAACAAACTGGAGCAAGTTCAGAAATGAGCTACCAAGATGGTGAGCGATTTGCTGACCATGTCCTATGAGGAACAGTTAAAGGATCTGGGAAGAGAAGGCCAAATATCTGAAGGGCTGTCACAGTGCAGAGGAATCAGCCCTATTTTCATCTGCAGAAGGAAAAACTAGAAGCAATGGGATAAAACTGAAAGGGAAGAGACACAGATTAGATATTAGACAGTGAGGGTGATCAATGAGTGGAACAGGATACCATGGGAGGTGGGGAGTTCTCCTTCAATGAAAGTGTTCAAATAAAGGCTGGAGAAATATCTGTCTGGGATGATTTAGTGATCCTGCATTGAGGAGGGGGTTGGACCCGATGACATTGGGGGTCCCATCCAATGCTACAATTCTATGAGTCTGTGTAAACTGTAAATGTCTCTTCTACAGAGATCGTTACTATTAGTAATTGTCGAGTCCCATGCCTTTAAAGAGAAACAATATATCAAATAGTGTGCCAGCGCTCAACAGGGGAGATTTATATATTGATCATAGGCATACCGTCAGGGGTCTCTGGGGTCGCAGTGGCGACCCGGCCCCTGTGCTCAAGGGGGCCAGGAGGCCACCCTCCACCATATACATATACAGTGCATTACCGGCTGGTCGCTCTGTCTGCAGTACCGCACCAATCACACAGCAGGCAGAGTGGCCAGCCTGAGAGGAAGCAGAAAAGAGCAGGAGCCAGGAGGAAGGAAGCAGCCACACGGGTTGGCAGGGCACAGTGATCATGTCATCATGTACTGCCCCTGCCTCCTGCTGAATGGAGCCTGCTGCATCTGCCTGTCCTGCTGCTATCATATGGAGAAGTGGTCCAGGCCTGGGGTATGTGTATATATGTGTGTGAGTATGTATGTATGTATATATATATATATATATATATATATATATATATATATATATATATATATATATATGTATGTGTGTGTGTGTGTGTGTGTGTCTATCTCATATCTATTGATCTATTTATCTCATATCTATCTATCTTTCTCATATCTCATATCTATCTATCTCATATGTATCTATCTATCCCATGTCTATCTATCTATCTACCTATCTTTCTCCTATCTTTCTCATATATATCAATCTCATATCTATCTATCTATCTATCTATCTCATATCTATCTATCTATCTATCTCATATCTATCTATCTATCTCATATCTATCTATCTATCTATC